>NC_056477.1:30532504-30750004 GCF_008729295.1 Plectropomus leopardus
ACACACACACACACACACACAATCTCCATCTCTCACCCTCTGTCTCTCTCTTTTTCTTTTTTAGGAGGTTGGGAGATGACATCTAAGACTTTGAAACTTGGATTAACATCACTTTTCTTTTGTTGCTTTCAGAGGCCTTTACTGATTGGTTTGATTTTATTTCATAAACATGAAAAAAAGGCAATGAGCAACTTGATAAGAAATGTTATGCTAGAAAATTAAAAGGTAAGGGGAAAACTATATTCATTATTATCATAATTACATATTTAAAATTCTGTTGTAGGATTATTACAATTTTTAAGCACGTTTTTAAGTCTGACTTTTTTTTAATTTGATTTCTTTTTCTGGTGCTAATTTTCAGGTAATTTTCTTGTACTTTTGACCAATGTCTTGCTATTTTTTGGGTCATTTCTTCTTCAGTTGCTTATTGACTTCTTCCTATGTTTTAAAAGGAACTCCAGCCAATTTGCTCAGGTTTCAAAGGGATAACCATCAATATCAACAAATTCATTTTCATCCCATAATATAAACGTTTGACACTGGTCTGAGAAGTGTCACTCACAATTGTCAGCTGACTCATGTCAGATAAGTCACTTGTCTCGTCACTTTGAATGGGACACCAGTCACAATCAGGTTGCGAGTTCTGTCCAGAAAAAATAAGTATTTATTTTAGGTGAAGTCAACTTCAAGGTTCAGCGCTTGCCCCCCTTTCTTTACTGTCTGTACATACTACCATTACGGCTGAATTCTACCGGGTCCATCAATGCAGTTTTAAGACCACGGTATGGCCTCCGGAGCCAATCGCAAATATTCTAGACAATGCTGGTGATTTCAGTGGGCGCACCTCGGAGCGCCTCAGCAGCGTCCCAGACACGGCTACCTGCTCTGCTCTGTGGAGAATACACACTGAGTCTGTTTTTGCCGGAGGCGGACAGCAGCCATGTTGAGCATGGTGTGGTGCATCAGGTCAATTATCAAAATAAAACGCCTTACACGGACTCTGGATCATGTTTTAGTTAACTAATGTTACATCAACAGTATCTGCTCCTTCTCCTCCCACCAGCTCTCTGTATTCTGTCCAGCAGCCATGTGAACGCATGGCTAAACATTTTGTGCAGTTAGACAAAGACAAAACAGAAATCAATGTTTTCTGGGAAGAGTCAAACAGAGTGGCACCAGGCATGTCACTGCTGATGTGTTTCGTGTCTCTTACCCTCGCATATTCAATCTTGAGCGTACAGCAGCCAGCGTAGATGTCAGCTCCGTTCAGAGCAGCTTTGGCCTTCTGAGCACACTGAACAGATTCAAACCTGAAGCACCGGGGTTAAGGAAAGGATACTGATGTGTGTTTTTTTTTGATAAATGATGCTGATTATTTAAAGTTAGAAAGGAGAGCAAGAGGAGGTTAAATGGAGACAAGAGCAACAGGTGTTTAATTGTCATAAACTATGTTGGATCAAATAGTTCATCAGATATTTACCAAAACTTTTAACCAAATACAGTATATGTATGTTAAATCTGTATTATGTTAATCAAAACCAAAAAACAGGCCCCAAAGCCAGAGGCTATACTGAGTTATACTATGTTTTTTTTTTTCATTTGAGAAGTTGAACTGGGATGAGACGGAAAGACGCTGGCTCAGCAAGGCTGTAGGCTAAACATAGCTACAAGCTTTGAGGCCAAGTTTTATAGCTTTTTGGTACATAAGAAGGGTGTGTGCGTAGATAAAAGACAAAATAAGTATATAAGGATGGTGTAAACTGTGTATATTCAGTCATCTCCCGGGGGGTGACTGGACTTTGCATGTGTCGATTACATGTTAAGGTCTATCACAGTGATCCTGCCTGCAACATGTGCTTTTCTTTCTAAAGTGTTCTTGAGACACCAGTGTTTCTGACCAAAAACAAAGGATTAATTTAAACACTGGACCATTTTTCTGGACAATGTTGGGACAAATTTGCCACAACTGTACTGTCCATTCCACCTCAGAGACACACAGCATACAAAGACAAACGTTCACACATTCAGGAAGGATATTCCACCATGGCCTGGATTCCATTTCGTTTAAAGATGACGATCCTCAGCACGCTGCCGATGGGATTACACACTGTGTACAGAACATCCTGCGCCAACAGAGAAAAAAAGAAAGACATTCAACATTCAATATAATCTAAAAGTTTCTGATGCTGCAGTGTGTCCTAACCTGCAGGAACCGCAGGCCTCAGGCCACTGAGCATTTCATGAATACTATAAAGATACTGTAACTGCTTAGAGAGAAATATCACTGCATACTAATACACATCCAGGTTGTTTTTTAAGGATCTGATGAATTCTTTCTCAAGATTCCAAAACTTAGATTCTTGAAAGAATACTTTTGGTTACAGCTGTTTTTTTGTTTACATTAAGTAAATCACTGATCCCGCTATACCAGAAGCAAAAGCAAACACACAACAGGAGAGTACCAAGCAACAGGAGAGTACCAAGCACAAAGCCCTGTTTTTGTTTACTGGAGTCCATGGACCCAGGACAGGGTTTCACTCAGTGGTATCACCCAAGCTGGCAAATTCTCCTTTGGTGTTTTTGAAAAAGTCTTGAAGATATTGCAAGTTGTTTCCCCTCAGAAATGGCAGCTTAGTCACAGGTGTCAACCTTCAATGGCTCCAAGTCTTCATCCAAAGAATAAAAAAAAAATGTTGGTCGTTTTATTGAATCATCGTCATCATCTTCATCATTGTTCTCATCTTTATCATCATCATCATCATCCTCATTTTCATCATCGTCCTCATCATCTCCATTCTCATCTTCATCATCCTCATTTTCATCTTCTCCAATCTCATTTTCATCATCGTCATCTTCATCATCATCTCCATTCTTGTTTTCATCATCCTCATCGTCCTCATATTTATCATCACCATCATCCTCATCTTCATCATCATCCGCGTTATCTTCATCATCTTCAACTACCTTCGAATCTTCATCATCATCATTGCCAATCATCCTCCTCCTCCTCCTCCTCCTCCTCTTCCTCATCATCTTCCCTGAGGGTTGGCATTAGTGACTGAGCTGCCACTGGGAGGGCTAACAAGTTGAAATGTCATCTAGCCTTTTTCAAAATACCAAACTGGAATGTGTCACCTTGGGTGATAGCAGTAAGTGAAAATTCTGAACTGGGAGTGTGCCATGTTTTACAAACATGTTTCTACAGTAGCCCGCAATGGACAAACTCACAGAACCTGTTAATTTTTTTGTACTGTATAGATGTTATAGTCCATGCATGTATAATTCCATTTGTGATTCACCTTAATTTTTGCATACAATAACTGTAAATTAACTACAGTATGGTTGCATCACCACTGCTACGAGGCAGTAAAGCCATGTTCAGCGTGGATCGGCGTAATGACTTTCCGTAGTCTCATTTGGCCACTTGTTAGCAACCACCTTTTTTAAGACACATAAAAGTTTAAAAGTTCACCAGTTAGGTATTTGCTGACATATTTTATGTTGTAGAACAAAACGTGAAGGTCTCTTCAGCTTGTGTTAATCACAGAACTTATTTCAGGCTTCTAAGCAAAAGTACATAAAAAAAACCCCCAATGACTTTGAAGTGAGGAAACTGGAGGTGCTGAAATGCTTACTCATTTCCAGGTTTTAGGACTCATTACTGGGGTTTTCTATGACAAGTAACCTCGTATTTTGGTCAGCACCTTCTGCTAGATTGACAGAGAAACATAATTTTATTTTCCAAAACATTACTGCGTTGAGCAGTAAGTTCTGCTAAATTAAACTTTATACGATTGTGGATTTCCCCAGAACAAGCCCTGCTACACCACTGATCCGGTCTCTCTCTGATTTGTCAAGAAGTGTTTCTGGTCCCCATTACTACTGACAAACTTAATAAAGCACAGAGTCAAAAACTGGCTGACAACTGTGGCAAGTGTAGAAATTAGCAGCATTCTTGGAAAGGTTTTGAACATAAAGATGATATCGATAAATCTTTGCTCATCTTATGCCAGGTTACTGTTGTATAGCATGCAAAGCAATATGGAAGTTTAACCATCAGGGGAAAAGTGTAGAATCTGTTAAACCATTTGCTTGAGAATGGTTGTTCTATGATCCATGTCAGGTTGGTGGTTGAAAAACATTTTTAAAAAAATCTACAATCAGCCATTCAAATTTCAGAGAATCTTCTCAAAAATACGTAGCTAGTCTGCATTTGTTTCAAATGTAGTCATCAACAGTAATTTGCTCATGGCCAGCTGAGGTGTTACTGCTCTGAGAAAAAAAGGTGTGAAATCTGGTGAGATGTACTTATTGTCCAAATGTCCTAACAAAAAACATGTAGACAATCAAATTTAACACTTAGCAACATTTAACAGGCAGGAAAAAAATCCTTGGCAGTCGTTTTGACACAAAACTATAGATTAAGAGTGACAGTATAGAAAGAAACAGATGGTGGGGAACGAGGAGAAACCTCAATAGGAACAAATCTAAAGATGTACTGACTGCTTGTAAGAGAAGATAACTGAATGTAGTTTGTTGGAAGGGGAGAGACTGACAGATGGGTATACAAGATCATTCTGCACCTTCAGTGCATTTATAACAAATGACCAACAGTCTTTTTAAACTTTTCAGTGTTTTTTTCTGCAGTCCAGGCAGCCTGAAAATCAACTGGAAGAATCTGAAAATGACTCCAAAATGTCTGATTTAAACGTAATTAATGCAAGTTACATTATCATGAGGTCGTAAAGCTTGGCTAGCTCTCTAAGTTAGTATGAGCATTCTGATAATCAGATTTATGACAAAACTCAGAATACTGTTACACTGTTGCAAGCCTCTTCACACCAGCTAAGTTGTGCTACACACATCTTCCCACAGGCAGCACAGACGATCTACCCGATCAGCACAGTTTGAAGATCAGTTGCCATCAATTCAGTATCTGAACAAATGTCTCCCCTTCTGTCCCTGAGATGACACTGATGAATGGACAGAAAGGTGTTTCGCAAAACATTATATCACAGTTGACCTTTTGCCCTCTTGGATATAAAATGTCTCAGAATTTCATCATTATATCCTGTGGGACATTTATGTGAAATTTGAGTGTATAAATTCTTGAGGCCAAAACATGTTTTAAGAGGTCATTGTGACCTTTGACCACCAAAATCTAATCAGCTCATTATTGAGTCCAAGTGAATGTTTGTGTCAAATTCGAATAAATGCCCTCAAGGTGTTCTTGAGATATCCCTTTCACAAGAATAAGACAAATGAAAGGTCACCATGACCTTGACATTTGACCACCAAAATCTAATAAGCTCATCCTTGAGTCTATTCAAACATTTGTGTCAAATATGAAAAATTCCCTCAAGGAGATACTGCCTTTACAAGAATGTCACAGACGAGGTCACAGTGACCTTGACCTTAGACCTATGGCCAATAAATTCTAATCAGTTCATTCTTGATTCCAAATACATGTACATATGTGCTAAATTTAAAGGGAATTCTCTCAAGGTGCGGGCGCAGAGGCATACAAACTTCTTACTTATATGATAGAAATAAGTCCACACAGATGCAAATGTGTGACACTGTGTGACACTGTGTGTGAGTGTGCGTGAGTGTCTGTCTGTGTGTGTGTGTTGTGTGTGTGTGTGTGTGTGTGTGTGTTTTTACCGTGGTTATAGGGTAGAGGGGGTTCTGTATGGACAGCAGGAGGACCTTGTTGCCACTGTTGGGGTTGTCAGCGTTGGTCGGCCTGGTGATCCTCTTGGATGTCGAGTAATTAAAGTACGCCTGTTGGCCTGATGAGCAGAGAGATACAAATATAAACACATAGAACACTGCATACATGCATGAGCAACTAATATATCACATCAAGGAGTCTTTATAATGAAAGGCATGGGAATCAAACCTGCAATGTAGACAGGCTCCTTGGCTCCACAGGACACACAGCGGTCGGCGCTCTCTACTGCAGAGAACTCCACCAGGGCCTGACGCTTGAACGGCATCATCATCACGTAACTGAGAACACACACACACAGACATCAAGTTAAGACGTTCATTTTAGGCTTGGGCAGTATCACAGTATTACAATATTCCAGGGTATTTAGAAAACCTGAAGGTATGTTTTTCAATACTGTCATAAATACAGGCACTCCTCCTTCTATTAAACTTATTGTATGTAGTGCACAGCACGCACCACCAGAGCTCTCTCTACTGGTGGAACAGGCAGCTTAGCTGAAAGACACAGTGACACCTTGTGGTGGAGGGAGAAGTTACAGGACTGTAAACGGCCGCCGGCCAGCAGGCAGACAGAGCGTGGGAAGAACAGCATGTTTTTTACATCTAACTTGATGAATTAAGGATTTATTTGGACCAAACTGGAGCTGGTGATTGTTGGAACACTGGATTTTGACATCTACTGTAATTTAATTGTTCTCTTACGAGATCTATTGCACATCTGTCTGTCCTGGAAGAGGGATCCCTCCTCTGTCGCTCTTCCTGAGGTTTCTACCGTTTTTTGGAGGAAGCTTTTTTCGACGACGTGAGAGTCTAAGGACAGAGGGATGTCATATGCTGTAAAGCCCTCTGAAGCAAAGTGAGATCTGTGATAATGGGCTTTATAAATAAAATTGAACTGAATGAAATTGGACTTACTAACTAAATAACTAGCAAGATTAACTAGACAGTTTAAGTTAGTTTAATTTGTTTCTGTTGAGTTTAAATGAAGCGTGCTTTGACAGAGATAAAGTTGAACTTAAAGGCGAACAGTTGTATTTCTGTGTTTAATAGGAAAAATAGATGTGAGAATATTATTTTCTCAACATTTTGGGGGGATTTCCATTGTGTATTTATTAATCTGAAAAGCTGAAGCATAGCACATATATACTGCCATATACCATATATCCCAGTGAAATTTCAGTACCATATGAGGGTATGCAACATTACTAACAATAATAATAATAGTAATAATAATACATCTTATTTACAGAGCGCTTTTCACAATACTCAAAGACGCTTAACAGAAACAAAAGCAAAGTCGATTAAAAACAGTAAAACATACAGAATAAATAATGAAATAATCAGTAAAAAGCAAGACAGATAAGCATTAAATGTGCATTAAACATTAAAAGCAGATTTAAATAGGTGGGTCTTGAGGTGGGATTTGAATGTGTGGAGGTCAGTGCATTACATGCCACCCAAGCCTTATTCACATGCTGCTCATTCAAATCTTTCCCATTTAATAAGCTTTTATTTCACTGGACACATCAGCTCCTCTGCCAGCCACACTACATGTCCTCCACTCTTTGCCAAAGTCTTAGAGCAGCTGATTGTGTTTCAACCCTCAGCACTCAAATCTCAACACATCACCACAGGACTGTCTTTTGTGTGTTACTGTCAACTGTGTGAACCAAGGCTATGAGCCCTCCCAACCCCGCTGAGGAAGTAAATGTTCACCGCCTTCTTTTCATCAAAGGCAAAATAACAGATGGAACAATGTGGGTGTGAAGGCCTTTAAAGAACCTGCCAAATCACTGCAATAAGACCATATCTTTGTGTGTGTGTGTGTGTGTGTGTGTGTGTGTGTGTGTGTGTGTGTGTGTGTGTGTGTGTGTGTGTGTGTGTGTGTGTGAGTCTTCCACAGTATGCTTTTCCCTGCAGCTTCATTCAGGTAAAATGAGAGGTTAATGAATACTGCAGCATGCAGGGAGTGTAAATAATGGAGAAGGAGTCGTTTAGAGTGGAAACTGCAGTATCACAAAATGTTTGCTTCAATTATTCACAATGTGTAACTATCTTTACACTACAGCTACTGCGGCCCTCTGCAGGACATTGTTACACCAAATCACCTGGTATCTGGGACTTCATCAACAAGGCCTGGGACCCCCACTGACACGGGCTCTTATTCCCCCACACACAATATAAATGTCTATATATCAGTAACATTACACACATCTTGCACTATTATCTCTGCACACTGAACACATTTGCTCTTCTGTCAACTGTTGCACATTATTTCTGTTGCACAACTTTTTTTATTCTGAAACACCTATACTGTACTTACTTTTTATGTTGTAGTACTTTTAAAGTATTGTTAAAAATATTACCAATCTAACTTTTCTATCTAAATTCATGTTTGTGATTGTTGCAGTACATGGCTCTGTGGTGGTTTTGTGCTGTCTGGGAGTGCTTGTGTCTGTGTGCTTGGTGTGTCTTCTCCTGTTGTGCTGTGTTTCAGGGGCTGGCCGTGGCTTCTGCGTGCTGGAGCTAATGGCACACTTCCTCATCTGCTCCTCATCAGTGATCAACCCTCTGCAACATATATACCACGGCTCCTGTTTGGTGCCAGATTGTCTTTCCACCTTGCTCGTGGTATATCGGCCAACTCTCATAAGTACTTTTTCCTGTGCTTCTAGAAACCTCTTCGACTTTGAGATGTGTTTTGCGCTTACTGTATTTTTATGCTTGATCCAGTACCTGCCGCCTCAGAGCTCCAGCGCCTCGCTGCCCAGCCCCCACCGCCTTCATGTTCAGAACCTCATCACTCACCTTCACGGATCTGCACCGCTCCACCAGCTCCACCATTCCCTCCAGCTTCACCAGCCCTCACCACCTACCTCACTTCACCATCCCTCCAGCCACTCCAGCCTCCTCTGCCATCTCAGCCACAGGATCCCTTCCCTCAATACCATTCCCTTCACTCATTCTCAACTCAAATTAAAATCATTGTTGTATGATTTCATCCCGTCTGTGTTTGCTCTTGGGTCCTCCTCTCATTTATGGTACTCCGTACCACTACAGCCTCATTTTTATTTGCTCCTAATAGGTTGGTTCTCTCTCCAGAGTTGGTGAGACAGACATCAACCTGCAGAGGCATCAAGTCAAGTTACTGAGGGAATCAGCGTTTATAAGCTACAACTACAAATTGCACACCCGGGTCCCATGTCTGTGAGTCAGTGTGTTTTTTTTGTTTTTGGTTAGATGTCTGAAATAAGGTCTGTGGTTAAAACAAGCTGATGAGACTTCAATGTTTTATCCTACAACTTAAAATACGTCAGTAAATACCCCAATGTGAACTTTTATGTCTTACAAAAGGCAGTTGTTATATGAGACTACAGAAGTGTAAAGTGACATTCAGTTGAGAAAGAGAAAAAAAACACTGCCTGCTGTGCTGCATTCACTGACTTGCAAAGAACGCCGGATATTCGAGTGAGACCACAGAATGAACCCCACCCCCCCTTTGTCTGCTACTGCACACATACACTGGCAACTGGCAGATGGTAGACAGCAAACTGAATGTCATTTTAGTGAATGAGAGCAGGACAGTAAAATTAAGTGAGGCTGGCAGAGAATACAAGCAACTGCAACAGTAGATGGAGTCATCGTCAAAAGTTAAAAAATTTAAATTTTTTGCCAGCCTCCAGAACAGAATTTTCAACCGTATGTTGTGCAGCTCCCCGCACACAAGGACAATGAAAAAGCTAATCATTTTTTTAAAATAATTGATTGTTTTGCTGTTGTTGTTTTTGGTGTCTCTTTTTTCAGACAAATATGCACAAGGCACAAAGTGAGTGCAATTCTCTTTTCACTATCCATGTGAATGAATGAATGACTTTTGGAGGGAATTTACTTTCTTTACATTTCGGAGGGAAATTAGAAAACATCATTAGAACATGAAGAGACAGCTTCATTTTATGGCTATGCAAACTGTTGCAATAATTACATAAAGTAATAGAAACAAATAATTGTATTTAATACATTTATTCTTTTTTTTACACATCACCATAGCAACATATCATAATGTGTACTGTATTGTGCTGTCTTGCCATTCCGTCAAAGTTTTTTTTAAAATTTGTCATCCAGGAGATGTTGCCCATCGGACGGATTCCATGTGAACACAGCATCCGTTGTGACTCATGTCAGGTGAATTGGCAACTCTGAAAGTGTCTGACGGTATAAATGCGTCCTCTCCTCTGTCGGCCTGTGATGGACTGGTGCAGTGTTCATGGTTTACACTACCTGTCATCTAATGCAGTCTTTTTTTTTCCGTCTGAAATTATCACATCCAAATATAAAAATGACCCCCTCGCTTTGTGTAAAACATATCTGCACAATGACTACAAAAATTTTGTCCAGCGCTAAAGTTTTCGGAAAAAGTTACATTTTTTTGTGTTGCTCACATCCATCTAAAGAGTTGTTTGACCAACAGGCTGAGAATAGAGCCTGGCTGTAGGACACGAGGCAGCCAGAGAGAGGAGCAGAGTGCACAGTATCATTTCATAACTCAGATTACCTCCTTTCCACAGGTCAGATAGTGATATTCAGGAGACAAGATGACAAGGGGGATGTGGACCACACACAGACAGGGAGAGCTAAAGTATGGAGACAGAGAGGAGGACAGCTCTTTTTTTTATGCAGCTGTGTGCCAAATGCAAGACACAGGGGGAGAGTAAGGACAGCCAGGGAGGAGCCTCCAGTGGAGAGAGGCAAAGGAGCAAATGTGTCTTTTCATTTTGTCTTATACTGTGAACAAATTTCACAATTTCACAACAAATAGAACAATAAAACGCATCTGACCAAGTGTGCAAGGTTTCTCTGGGTAACACGCTCTCTCTCTCTCACACTCACACACACACACACACACACACACACACACACACACACACACACACACACACACACACACACACACACACACACACACACACACACACACACACACACACACACACAGAGACAGTAGTTGCTTTCTCACCATATGGGTCCAAACTTCTCCAAGGCATCTATCAGGTCTGCTTCCACCACAGCCTCACACAGACCCCTGACATGGACCACAGGGCTGGGAGAGATGCGATGGGAGTCCTCGCCATTATCCTGCAACACACACAGTCAAGCACAGTTACACATCAGAGTTCTCAATACTCTGGTCCACAAAATGCTGGGTCATACAGCAGGAGAGCTGAACCTGGCACAACTTTAGCCATGCTGAAATGCAGTGAAGTTCAGTGCTGTGCTGTCATACAACTGTTCCAGGGTTTCCCATACAGTCATGTATTTGTGGCGGCCCGCCACAAGAAAAACATCTGCTGCCACATATTGATTTCTTATCTTCAGTGGCTGGTAGTCATTAGGAGTGCTATTGGGACATATACATATATGGATCAGTTATTCCGAACGTAGTGCCAGGTGCAGTTAAAGTGAAACTTAACCATTTATCAGGCTCGATCTGAAAGTTTACTGTCACTTGCCTCTGCAGCAGCTGCTCCTCTCATCCATCAATCAGTTCTGAACAATCAATTATTCACCACGCAACTCAAACTCCACAAACTGTTGCTGAAGAAGAAAAAAACCTCATAAAAGACTTCCGCACTGCAAAAACACTTTGGAGTACATGTTTTACACTACAGCCAAATCATTGTATATTCAAAACCTTTCAACACACATTCTCATATTCCAAATTATTTCCAGGCCTGGAAAAACTTTTTTTTCTCCATTCATAACTAACCCTGACCCGGATTGCCTTTTCCAGAACTCAGAACCACACAGCCATGTGCTCCCATATGGTGGAAAGATGGGACCCCCTGTCTTTGGTGTTAGATGTGAATGTCCTCCTTGATCTTTTCTGTGTGTCAATCCACACCATGAGGGGGTCAAAGTCACTGACAACCTGTTACACACATAACTGACTTTCCACACTG
The DNA here is from genome assembly GCF_008729295.1 of Plectropomus leopardus. Taxonomy (NCBI): domain Eukaryota; kingdom Metazoa; phylum Chordata; class Actinopteri; order Perciformes; family Serranidae; genus Plectropomus; species Plectropomus leopardus. The sequence continues at coordinate 30,544,195 of NC_056477.1, forward strand.
CCATCCATTCATGATCACAATTATCTCAGACAAAAGCTAGCAAATGGACCTTTAGTTAAGATGTTATTTCAAACTATTTCCCACATCAAGAAGAACCTTTCACACACTAAACATATTTAATCACTCCCTCTCAAAAAAACAAAGATTTATATGATTTCAAATGCCAATATTGTATCATGCTCAAAAAACCCAGTGAGGTTGTTTAAAAACATCATGATCTATCTGTCATTGTTTTAGTTTAAACTGTAATAAAAGCAAACTATCCAAACCACCCACACTATGTTCTGCTCAAACACAGGAGCACACTCAGTGCACGACTCATTCCCCCGAGACGCAGCACAGAGCGCCTGCATCATCAAACGTTTCAATTCCTACCCTCAGAGTGTCCGAAACTCTGAGTCAACAGACTGACATTTGGACATCATTCACCCATCAGCAGTTAAAATTCAGTAATATTTTTTTTATTTTTTTGCAACTGGGCAACACTGTCTTAACTGTGCAATAACTGTTGCAATTATTCAACTGTGCAATATTATTTTCTTCACCCTAACTAATTCTCAGCAGCAACACCACTCTACATGTTGTTTATATCTTATTTTTTTTCTTTTTAAGTATATACTGTGTTGAACATTGAAACATAACACAGATTTTATTTTCTTCTTTTTTTTTTCTACAGTCAAATGACAAAAATGGCCCACTGATTTCCAAATTGCGTGTTTCTTTGTTGTTGTGTTTTGTAAAACACACATTTTGTCAAGGAAGACCGCTCACTGTTCAGACAGTCAAATACTCTGAAAAATGTCTGAAAGCCCATTTGTCCAACAGCTGGGTATCCTGCTAGATTAAAAAAAGTCCACATAAGTTGGTTGTGAAATGACAGGAACTGAAAACTTTGATCATATTAAATTTTATCTGAAACCTGATTGCAAACAGACTGATAATAACACTGAAATAAAAGGTGAATTTAGCACATTGATTTTACATATTTTTTTATTTTCTTTAATGTCTAAAGCTTTACATACTAGTTTTATACATTGTAGCATAACGCACATATTTATACTTTTACACATCTGATATACCTGGCATATAATACATATTTCAATATTTTTTCAATATTTTAGAAACTATTGTTAAACATTGTAGCATAATGCATATTTGATACTTTCACACATTGCATAATTCTTTATGCGATGCACCAGAGCGTCATCAGAGAGATTCAGCTAGTTGCCAAAAACCTGTATTACTTAGGCCTATACAGTCTATGATATAGACCAAATCACAATCATAATTGTTTTTTTTTACAGTAAATTCATTGATTAGTGTGAAACTACCTAAAAATCAGTATTAGTTGAAGTGTATGCTATATTTAGAATAATCTCATCACTGTACCTTGCTGTAAGACAGCCCTTACTGACGGGAATTTGAAGCTGTTCTATCAAAAACACCAGACTCCACTGAGTCCCTCAGTCCTCTAAGCCCCTCACCTAAGCCAAAATTAAAAACACAAGTGCCTCCTGAGTGCTTGCAATTTACCTTCCCCCATCATAAATACCGAACAGTCGCTATGCGTAATGGCTGCGGGAGGCTGATGAAGCAAGTAGGAGCACGCGCAGAACGCAGAGTCCAGGTACAGTCCAGGTACAGCCCAACTGAGGTGTTTACATGACTTCCATTCCTTTTGTCTGGGTGTGTAAGTCTGATTTCCAGAAATTCAAAAATGTTAACATGCATTTTCAAAGTCCAGTTTTAGTCAGATTAACACAATAATTGTACTTTTTCTAACATCATGTAAACACACTGAGTGTGACCACACCTTCAGAAAACCTTTTCCAATCATATTAGTGCAGAGCCAGGCTTTACAAGTAAAAAGAGCTCCCAGAACAGTTTGAAGGGGATGTTACTGATTTTGCCAGTCAGCTTAGAACATTTAGCAGAACAACAGATGACTGTCTGTAAGAAAATGAATCAGTGGAAGTCTGAAGGACTTCCAGATCTCCCAGTGTTTCAGATGACAAGCAGGAAATCAGTGGCCACAAAAGAGCAGCAGTGCTGGCTGTTTGGAATGTCAGTTATGAGTGTGTGGACTATTATTGAGGACTCAGAATCAGGACAGTGAAATAAAGACAGGGAGACGGACAGAGAGAGAGACAGACAAGAAACATGTGACAGAGAACTCTAATCAAATACTCTCACTTCTCTCTTTTCTAATGTCCTTATCTTGCTGATCTCCATCAGATATTCTTTCTGCCTTCAACTTTTATCTCTCTCCTTCTCTGCTCTTCTCATTCTCCCTCTGTCATCCATCCCTTCCCCTTCTTCCCTCTTTTTGTCCTTCTCATTCACATTGACATTCCTTTTAGTCTATTTATAGAGGCAGATGGCTCATCTGAATGTTCGGAGAGGAAAATGGCATGAGATGAACTTTTCTGTCTCTGCTGACCGGGCTGCTGGCTCCTCTGTCTCAGACGTGTTAGCAGGATTTCTGTACACATACATGGCCTGTCCACTATGCACATTTTTAAAAACGAGGACACCCAGCATTCACGTCTTTACAAGTGTCCTCTGTCTGTCATCTCTAAAGCTGTAAATTGAGTACTTTGATGCAGTGTTGCTGACACTTTCTGATACAAACAAAAACATGACAATATAAAGCTCTTTTAAATATATATATATATATAGTCCTATTTTCTAGATCAGGAGGGAGTGCTGGCACGGATGATCATGAATTCTGGATACCATGTTCCATAATGGCACCCTTTCTTTGCCACAATGAGCAGGACAAAGGTTAATGCCCCCTGATGCTGTTAGGTTTTCATAGTGAGTGCTCTGGATTCAGAGGTCATTTGATCCTTTGGAAAAATTGTAATGTTAAAACTGTGCTTGATGTGGTTATAATTACCGTTATAGCAATTATTCTACGATGCTTCTTCTAAAGAAAACTTTATCCATCCATCCATCCATCCATCCATTTTCTTCCGCTTATCCGGGGTCGGGTCACGGGGGGCAGCAGCCTAAGCAGGGAAGCCCAGACTTCCCTCTCCCCGGCCACTTCGTCCAGCTCTTCCCAGGGGACTCCAAGGCATTCCCAGGCCAGCTGTGAGACATAGTCTCTCCAGCATGTCCTGGGTCTTCCCTGGGGCCTCCTACCAGTGGACGTGCCCTGAACACCTCACCAGGGAGGCGTCCTGGGGGCATCCTAATTAGATGCCCGAGCCACCTCATCTGGCTCTTCTCAACGCGGAGGAGCAGCGGCTCTACTCCGAGCTCCTCCCGAATGACCGGGCTTCTCACCCTATCTCTAAGGGAGAGCCCAGCCACCCTACGGAGGAAACTCATTTCGGCCGCTTGTACCCGCGATCTTGTTCTTTCGGTCACTACCCAAAGCTCGTGACCATAGGTGAGGGTAGGAACGAAGATCGACCGGTAAATCGAGAGCTTTGCCTTTAGGCTCAGCTCCCTCAGCGTCCGCATTACTGCAGACGCTGCACCGATCCGCCTGTCGATCTCCCACTCCATCCTTCCCTCACTCGTGAACAAGACCCCGAGGTACTTAAACTCCTCCACTTGGGGCAGGACTTCATCCCCAGTCCGGAGGGGGCACGCCACCCTTTTTCCGGCTGAGAACCATGGCCTCGGATTTGGAGGTGCTGATTCTCATCCCGGCCGCTTCACATTCGGCTGCGAACCGATCCAGTGAGAGCTGAAGGTCACGGCCTGATGAAGGCAACAGGACCACATCATCTGCAAAGAGCAGAGACCCAATCCTGAGGTCACCGAACTGGACCCCCTCAACATCCTGGCTTCGCCTAGAAATTCTGTCCATAAAAGTTCTGAACAGAATCGGTGACAAAGGGCAGCCCTGACGGAGTCCAACCCTCACCAGAAACAAGTTCGACTTACTGCCAGCAATGCGGACCGAGCTCTGGCACCAGTCATACAGGGAACGAACAGCCCATATCAGGGGGTCCGAAACCCCATATTCCCGGAGAACCCCCCACAGGACTCCCCGAGGGACACGGTCAAATGCCTTCTCCAAGTCCACAAGCACATGTGGACTGGTTGGGCAAACTCCCACGCACCCTCAAGGACCCTGCCAAGGGTCCAGAGCTGGTTCACAGTTCCACGATCGGGGCGAAAACCACATTGCTCCTCCTGAATCCGGGGTTCGACTATCCGGCGGACCGTCCTCTCTAGTACCCCCGAATAGACCTTACCAGGGAGGCTGAGGAGTGTGATCTCCCTGTAGTTGGAACACACCCTCCGGTCCCCCTTCTTAAAAAGAGGGACCACCACCACAGTCTGCCAGTCCAAGGGCACTGCCCCCGATGTCCACGCAATGTTGCAGAGTCGTGTTAGCACAGCCCCCAGGGCCTTGAGGAACCTCCGGGTGGACCTCGTCCACCCCCAGGGCCCTGCCACCCCCCCCCCCATTCGAGAGCTTTTTGACCACCACGGTAACCCTCGTCCCCAGAGATAGGGAGCCACCCCCGAGTCCCCAGGCCCTTCTTCACCGGAAGGCGTGTCGGTGGGATTGAGGAGGGAAGTATTCCTTGAGGATCCACAACGTCCCAGAGTTGCAAGGTCAGCAGCGCTTCCCCACCATACACAGTGTTGACGCACCGCTTCCCCCTCCTGGCGACGCTGGTGGTCCAGAACGCTTTGAAGCTGTCCGCGTTTTTCATGGCCTCACTGAACTCCTCCCACGCCCGGGTTTTTCCGCCTCGGCGACTGCCGTGCTGCACTCCGCTTGGACTGGCAGAGTGCTTGGACTGGCAGACTGGGGTGGTGGTCCCTCTTCAATCTGTGGCGAGCACAGAAGTCTGTGGCGAGCACAGAAGTCCAATAACAAAAACACCACTCGGGTTCAGATCGGGGGGGCCATTCCTCCCGATCACGCCCCTCCAGGTCTCACTGTCGTTGGGGGGCGACTCAGTATAACTCTCGCTGGCCTGAATTCGGTGGCAGGCGAGTGCCCTGGACTGGACACGACTGGGGGTTGTGCCCTCTTCAAACTGTGAGCGAAGCACAGAAGATCTGTGGCGAGTCCACTAGAAGATCGTGAGCGTTGAAGTCCCCCAGCAGAACGAGGGAGTCCCCAGAAGGAGCACTCTCCAGCACCCCTCTGACTCCAAAAAGGGTGGATACTCTGAACTGCTGTTTGGACCATAGGCACAAACAATAGTCAGGATCCGTCCCCCAACCCGAAGGCGGAGGGAGGCTACCCTCTCATTGACCGGGGTAAACTCCAACGTACAGGCACCCGAGCCGGGGGGCAATAAGTATTGCCACCCCTGCCCGGCGCCTCTCACCAGTGGCAACTCCAGAGTGGAAGAGAGTCCACCCCCTCTCGAGAAGACTGGTTCCGGAGCCCAAGCCGTGCGTCGAAGGTGAGGCTGACTATATCTAGTCGGAACTTCTCAACCTCGCACACCAGGTCAGGCTCCTTCCCCACCAGAGAGGTGACATTCCACGTCCCCAGAGCTAGCTTCTGCAGCTGAGGATCGGACCGCCAAGGTCCCCGCCTTCGGCTGCCGCCCAGCTCACATGGCACCCGACCCCTATGGCCCCTCCTACGGGTGGTGAGCCCAACGGAAAGGAGGTCCCATGTCACCTCTTCGGGCTGTGCCCGGCTGGGCCCCATGGGTAAAGGCCCGGCCACCAGGCACTCGCCATCGAGCCCCACCCCCAAGGCCTGGCTCCGGGGGGGGCCCCGGTGACCTGCGTCCAGGCGAGGGAAACTCTGGACCATTTGTTGTCGTCATCATAGGGGTCTTGTGAGCTACACTTTGTCTGGTCCCTCCCCTAGGACCTGTTTGCCATGGGTGACCCTACCAGGGGCATGAAGCCCCCGACAACTGAGCTCCTAGGATCACTGGGACACACAAACCCCTCCACCACGATAAGGTGGTAGCTTTATATATATATATATATATAAATCTTTTTTTTTTTACATTTTAGAGATTCCTCCACATACTACTAGAGGGAGTTTTGCATATCACCAGTGGTACATGTACCATACATAGACTGTAAATACAGATGGACAACATGACAACAGTCCCGTCAAAGTGTAGCTTTTAAATCTGGATCGCCCCCTGGTGTCTGTCTGCAGTACAGGTCATAAAGCCTGCCCCTCCATATCAGTGAATGGGCCAGATTAAAAACTCAAAGTACACGCCAAATACATTTTTCCCAATGATGGTTTCTGTCAATGAAGGTACTTGTCATCACCCTGATGTTTGTCCAAGGGGGCTCACATTCAATGGAGCTGATTGTGACTGGTCTGTCGCAATATCGCTATTGTGCATACGCAAGCTCTTAATGACATCACCGTCGCAGGATGGCAACGCCCCTATCTAGGATATTTTAGCCTCACTACAGCATAGCGGGGTAATCTTCATAAACAGTCTATGGTATCATATTTGAAACATATAACAATGGAAAAACAATCAGCTCTGCAAAAAAAACAACTTGAACAGTTAAATAAAATGTATTCAACAATAATCAATCTATCCTGCTGCCAGTGAGCAAATGCCAAAAACACAAGTATGAATGAAAACATAAACACGTAATGAGCGCAACATGTATGTCTGTGGGAGTGTAAATGTGTTTTTTCATCAATCTCACTACACCTTTCTGTGTATTTTATAAAGAAAGCATATGATGAGATGCATTATTCTCATTTTTTGGCATTGAATTTATGGTTTTGAGATCGTCATTGTAATTCTTAAAATTCAAGGGCACAATGGTGTCATGCATCATTGATCTAATTTAACAGAGGCATGAGCTGAATACAAACTGTCATACAGCAAACACACAATCCTCACGCTGATTTCATCTGCAGTGTCACTGCCTCATGACCTCTAAAGCCCCTCCTTATCTAATGATGTCTTCTGGAAAAAAAGTGAGTTTGTTTTTTAACCCTTTACCTTGTCTGTGCTGCAGAGGGATGTTTAAAGGACGTGACACACCAGGGCGATATCAAGTCATTCTTTTAGCCAATTTTGCATTTTTACACAGAACCAAACAACAGTGACATCATCCCTCTCCAGTGTGTGATTTCAGACAGCATGCGGCATCTCAGAAGCAAAAGAGGCATGATGGGTGTGACAACAGCAACACATTTCAGATCAGCGTCTGCCTCGTGTGACATAAAACATACGCCGTCTGCAGCGCTGTCTAAACAACAACAATGGCACAACATATCAACAACAATCATTTACTTCCTCTGTTACATGGCACTGATCTCGTCCTCTGTTCAGAGGGTAATTTGCTAAAATGTATACCCGCTGTTTGTTTTATTTGAGTTATGCTTTGTGTTTCTACAGTTTAACATCAATATTAATCTCAGTTACTAAAACCGAATCCCAGGGTTCCCACACATATTCATGGGCAAAATTTAAAAACTCTTCCATGACTTTCAAAGGACTACAAATTTTTATTTTTTCTCACCCCTTTGCCTTTTTTAAAAACATATAGTTTTTAAAACTCTATTTCAGCATAATGTAAGCTTGCTGTCATACATGAATATGTAGATGGAAAGCAGGGAGAAAATGAAGAAACATACATAATGGTAAATACAACAACACATGCAGCGTTATGTCCGCAGCATCATACATTTGCTGTTGTTACATTAAATGTCCATCTCCACAGAAAATTACACAAAAACAAAATTCCATGACTTTTCAAAATCTTTCTATGTTTTTTCAGTGTTTCCTCTAGGATTTTTTTCAGCAGCGGGGGGCAGGCTCTCCGGGGAGCCGTGCGGCGTAAACAAATGATGCTTTTTAAAGGCTGAATGTAAAAATAAAAAATAATAACAAAACTTCAACAATAAAATAATAAAAAACAATAAATAATAATTTCTTGATGGGGCTGTAATCAGTGGCAAAGTTTGCACCCAGGCTCAGAACAATGGATTTTTTCCTTGGTTTTTTGTAGAACAGCAGCTCTAAGGCTCTGTTGTACGGAAATTCCCCAAGAGGTGGCCCGTTGATGCTCAGCAGCATACATGCTGCAAGGTGATCCCCCTGCAGCCTGTTTCTCAAGTCAGGCTTCACCTACAAATAGAAACAATAATTTTTATTTATTTTTTTCAACCCATTTAGGGTCCCAGCCTGATAGCCTGTGTTTCCCTTTATGTTTTTCTCCTCTACTCTCATCTCTCTCTCCTGCACCATCACTTTGCTCTCCTGCTCCTTCACTCGGCACTCCCCCTCCTGTACTCTGCTCTCCTTCACTTTGTTCCACTGCTCCTCCCTGTCTGTTACTTGTCTTATACGATTACATAAAACATTAACGTTAGATAATTTACACTCACGTCACATTTGTCTACCTTTTCTCTGGTAAGTTGCACGCTATTTTCAAGCCGACACTCCTCTGACTCTCCGACCTGATGCCTGGATGCGAGTAGCTAATTAACGTCGGCACCAATTAGTTCTGTTGGGGGGTGGGAGGGGGCGGTGGTATCTACCCCAAAGAGTAGATACGGAGCAAGATAGTTATCTGCCTCAGCACTCGCGACACCCAACGCAGTGCAGGACTGTGCTGTGATGCGGCGGTGGTGTATTTGCAATTTAAAAAAAAAAAAAAAAAACAACCAAAAAAAAACGACATTTGAAGGAGCGGCGGGTAGGATTCAGGAGTGGCGGGCCGCCACTCCTGAACTCCTGAACACTCCTAAATGAGTGTAGAGGAAACACTGTTTTTTTTTTTTTTTTAATTATAATTGATTTCATGACTTTTACAGGTCTGGAAAATATGTTTGGGAAATTTCATGACTTTTCCAGGTTTTCCAGGGAACCCTGGAAACCAAATCTGAGCCAGAGCACCGCTGAAATAGAAATTCAAATAGAGTCGGAATAAGTTTGCTTTGGTTTAGTTCTATTTTTCCCAACTAGGTCTGGGGGTAAAGGTGGCTACAGTATTTCACATCCTGTCACACACATTTAGAGCACAACTTTAAGCAGCATACGGTTACACATGGCACTACATCATCACAGTAGAATTTGTAACCAGGGCCTGAGTTTGGTGTGAACATGTGATCTGTGGATATAGGGTTTGTGTGCACTCGCTGTCTTTCTCTAGCACACACACACGACAATATGCTTGAAATAGGACTTTCAAGTACAACTATGAATACCTTCACAGCTATACATATCACAAATCAGCTTTCTAAATACAAGAAATTCAGTTTTACAAAATAGCAGTGTGTGATTGTTACAGTACATGTAACATGTCAGATGCCTGTGTTTGCACCCACATCTGTCACAGCAGTGGAGAAACGCAGTCACACCGTCCTCGTCTTAAAATAAACTTTCTCTCACTGTTGCTGTTGTAGGTGACCGGAAACACACAAAAGGGTCTTCCAGCTCTGCAATTTCATTTGTGCTTGCAATAGTGTGACTTACCCACAGCTTGTTGTGCTAACCTGAGCACATGTTGCTAATGTCATAAACACAGCTAAAAGTTTCCCAACAGAACTTGCAGTCTTCATGTCATGTATTCAGCATGCACCTGCAGCAGCGTGCAAGAACCGTTACAGCCTATCTATCTCTCTTACCCCTTTCATCTTTCTGCATCAAAAATATGCACCATGCTTTACAGAAAACGTGCTAACAACAACTCCAGATAGAGCCACACCTAACAGACAGACAGACAGACAGTTCCTAAGATTCATCCTCTGGGGACCATGACCATAAATGTCAGTGTAAAATGTCATGGCAAACCACAGTTGTTCAGGTGTTTCAAACAAAATATAAACGCTGACAGCTGCACTACTAGCATGGCTAAAAATCCTGGCTGTAATTTGTAGATGTCTATCTGTGTGCTTTGCTTCAGCAGAGGCAGCGGCTGAAACTCTCATTTTTCACTTTTGCAGTGCGACTGCATACAAAATAAATGATAATGCTCTGAAATCAGGTTATACAGGAATAATGTGTTTACATCCTCTGTGATAACCTGGTTACTGTGACATCAGCATATGTAAGCAGCAGGTTCATAATCAGTATATCTGTTTTTGGAGCCACAGATAACATGTGGTTATTAATTTGAGGTTGTTTTGGTGATAAAAGCTACATTAAACAAGGCTTGAAATAACATGTGCACATGCGCAGCAGTGAATATCAAAAAGAAAAAAAGAAAAAAGATTTTGATGCATGTCAGTTCATGCTGTTATGGTACTGGTACTCGGAGAGGCAAAAGAGACAAAGAAATGCTCCCATTTCAGCAACAACTTCTCACATTTCATGTATCAAATATTATAAAACTGTCTTAAGTCCTAATTTGATATACTGTTTAGTAAACAAACACACACACACACACACACACACACACACAGACATATATATTGGAAACCATCCACATGAAATACAAAGGAAATGATCTCAACTTTTACTTCTTTTGCAGTCTTTGCCGCTATTTTATTGTAATGTATTTTATCAAGCTAATTCTAAAAGCCAAACTAGGGATCAGGGTTGCAAATTAACCTTGGCTATAAAGTAGTATGCATCACATTTACTTTGTATCTTTTTATGAAGAAATGTTTTATGCATTTGTCTTGTCAAATAAATAAATAAATAATATAAATAAATTAATAATCTACTCAAAAATATAGCATCATAATCACTCATTTCACACACACTTCCTGCAGCTAGCCATTTGGGTTAATCATACAGTCTACAGTCTCATTCCCATTGCACAAACAACCCACTAACACACACTTGCTTTTTAACGCAATGAGAATGCATATGATCAGCTTCACACCCAGGTCAAATGACTCTGCAGTAGACACGGGTTTTTATCACCTCCGGCTCCAATCTGCATTGAAGGGAACACATCACCCACCTGAATGCTGTAATTTCGGCTCCTTAACAGGCGAGATATAGTGAAGCACTGTCACTAATTACCCTTTCTTTAGTGATCTTGTTTTTAAACTGTAAATTGCAGACTTTAAAAGAGGACTGCCACACATCAATGTTTCTGTCCGTCTGTAAGTAACGTTGAAGGACTGAAGATCCTTAAGTAGCCTATCTATCTTCTTATCAGCCTCTCAGATGATCAGATGACACGTGTGTGTGTGTGTGTGTGTGTGCACGCGAGCGTGCATACCTGAGTGTGTGGAAACTAGAATACATGCATGTCCTGCTGATTACACAGCAAGATGATACCACCTTCACTCAGGACTCGTGCAGACGTGCGCATGTGTGTGTGTGTGTGTGTGTGTGTGTGTGTGTGTGCGTGTGTGTGAATGATGCAATCTAGTACTGTTGCATCCTGTAATAGTGAGACAGTGAGAAAGGAACCACAGTGAACTAACACAGTGTGTTTGACAGTGATAGCCACACGTATATGAGCATCCATCCACTGCAACCAAAAAACTGCTCACTTCTCTGCCCACTCCTTTGTAATGAATAAAATTGTTTGTATCAATTCTTTTTCAAGTTTGATATATATCCAGCATGCACTGCTGTGGACTGCCTCAAGGAAACAACCATAGCTATGAGGCTCTGTGTCCTGTCCAATTGCTGTTGCACAGGCTTCTGTAACTCAGTGCAATCTGTTATTAGGTGTTTCTTTCACTGGTCTTTCTGGAAAAATGGGGAAAAGTTTACGAGATGTAATCTAACCTATAAAAAAAACTACCATTGAAAATGATATCTGCACAACTCCAACCACTAAAATGTGCTTGCTAACACAATGAACACTTAGAACTATTCTACTGTCTTAACAACTTCAGGTTGTAAACAAGTTGTTTTAAAAATGGTAAATCAGTAAAATACCTACAGGATACACCTATCAGCCAATACATTAAAGCAACCAGCAGGTGAGGTGAATAACATTAATAAGTTCATTACAATGCTATGTTCTGCTGGGAAACGATGTCACTTGATGTGTCCCACTCACCCAAATACCATGACAGATCTAGTACACTCTCTGATGGCTGTGGACCCCCCAGCAGGAAAATGAGCCATGACACACCATAACAACTGCTCAGTGACCCGAAGAATCTGACACAGGCATCAAGGTATTGACTTGGCCTCCAAATATATGTTATATGAAAGTAAATGATACAGTTTTTGCCAAAATCAAATCCCTGTCATATCACTGAATGGATCATTATTAAATAAATAAAAACTGATACATTGCAGGTACCAGAGCTATCTTAACACTTTATATACTCAATTACCATACTGGTACTGGCCCCCAAGGCTCCATGAGTGAGTGCACAGCAGAACGGTATAACTGAAGAGCAGCCAGCAGTTTCAAGCATTGATCTGTTAGCAAGGAGCTGGAAGCCATGTGAGCACAGTCACTCTGAAAAAGTGGCTGCTCTGCATTTTGTAGCTGCACCATGCCTCTGACTGCAGGTTTAGGTGTCCACACTGCAGCGTTGTTGTAAACCAGAATAACCACCTCACGACTGTACACCTCCGTGAAACAGTTATGTTCCAGTTCCAGTTTATATTCATGTCTGTCCTGACTAGGGGTGGGCGACATGGCAAAAATATCATACAATTTTATTACGATTCTTTTTCATTTTGGATTTTAAGACTGTTGTGCATGTGCAACAAGCAGACTAATTTCCCAATTTAGAAAATATAGCCCTAAAATAAAAAAAGAATAACAGAACATTTAGGCCAAAGTACCTTTTTAACAGATTTTAATCTGTGTGCGCAATTTTGTTTTCCACTGTTTTCATGGGAACCATATCTTTTGTAAGGTAAAATATTGTCAATGTTGAATATTTTGGGGGGGGCAAACCGTCAAGCCAAGACTCGATGATTTGCTATTATTGGTGTATCTGTGTATTTTTTAGAAAGCCATGAAACAGACTAGCAAATAGGGTGTTTCAGCTGAGAAAAAACAAGACCAGGTTAAAACCTAGTATATGGCTGGACCGTGTACAGTAGTTCCCAACCTTTTTCCTTCAGGAATTTAATATCACTGAGTACACTGAAGACATATTTTAGGGATATGTCATATTAAATAAAGAGAAAGGTTGAAAATAAGGCAATGTGCCTGTGGCCCCCGGCCCCAAATCCATACATCTGCCCCTGGTAATAATAATGAGAGCTCAGTGGCTGGATGAGACACAGAGCAATGCGCCCTTGTGTTTCTAAATACATCCATCCAAAGTCTGACTGAACCTGAAACTTACACAAAATACTCTTTAGAAGTCTAAAGAAGTCACTTTCCACCTCTGAATATTTGTCTGTTGGTTCATTCAGACACTTTGGTGCTTTGAGGAGAAGCTCCGCTCTGTCTGTCTCTCTCTAACCGCGCTGCGCTGTCGGGTGATCAGCTGTTTGATCCGCGATCATGAAACGCCGCTCGGTTGTCAAATAATCAGCTGTATTCTACAGTCAGTCCTTCACTGCATTACATGACTGTTCAACACGTTTGCTGTCGCAATGTTTTGGCAGAGATTTGCTTTGGAGTCATGAGAGCGTGAGACTGACGGTGAAAGCGTGTGTCACATGCCAGGAGCATGAGAGTTGGCAATCTTGACATACGTTAAAATGCAGAATACACTTATAACGTTAGACACAGTCACACAGCGGAGAGCTGCTTTCTCTTGAGCTGTACCTGCTGGTCATTAACACATCCTCCCTCTGCAGCTCCACTCGAACCTGGGAATGAACGTCACCGTGTGATCAGCGGAGACTGCGCCAGAGCCGGTCCAGCCAAAAAGTTTGGATGAGTCGCATGTATAAGCATAGAATTAATACAGATAGAATGTGCACTTCAGCACGATACAACGATCTCTCCGTGATGGCGGATCGTGGACACATTCTAATTCTTAACGATCTAATATCGTCATATCGCACACCTTTAGTCCAGACTCGTACATCATGACAGCAGAAAATCCCTAAACTAAAATATGGATGTTGCTGCAAAGAAGCAACACATTTTAAAACATGAATGCTTCACACACATCTCCCTGGCAGCAGAGAGGATCTATACCATTAGATCTATGCAAGGTGGGCACCAAAGATTACTGTCACTGATTCAGTATCTGACCAAAGGTCTCCCCTTCTGTTCCTGAGATATGATGTTGTGTAATGGCCAGAGGAATGTTTTTGAAGAACATCATAATGACATGATGAATCATTATTTTATTTTATGATACATTTGTGTAAAATTTTGTTATCATTAGTGTATAAATTTGTGAGTTGTGACCAAAAACATGTGTTTGAGGTCACAGTGGACACTGGGCCAAATCTGAAATACTAAAACAGTTCATTTTTGAACTGTTCATAAGAATAAGATGGACATAAGGTCACAGTGACATTGACTTTTGAACACCAAAATCTACTTAGTTTATTGTTAAGTCCAAGTAGATGTTGAAGCCACATTTGAAGAAATTCCCTTGACGCATTCTTGCGATACTGTGTTCACGACAATGGCACAGATGGACAGATAACTCATAATAATACATTTTTAAATAATAAAAAAATAAAACCTAATGCCTCTGGCCACAGCTGTCACCAGCATAGGGGCATAAAAATATGAATAAACATTTAATTTAAAAAATATACATATTGCTTCCACCACTAACCACAGGTTGCCAAATCAACCATGGACCTCTTACAAACACATTGACAGCATGAAAGCTGAGATGTGCAACATGACACATTTTCCTCTTGATTTCACATTTGACACATCTTCAATAGTCAAAATAAAAACCACACTTGCACACCTGTGATGCTGAAATTATGACATGAAAAAATCATAAAGTTTGTGACTCAACTGCCATGTTGGAAACAGTCAAGAGAAGCACTGCCCACCGGCTGGACCATCTTTTTCATGTTACAGCTAAACATTGCACTAAAATATTTTTCTGAGTTGAGAAACAGGCAACACAGTAACATAATCTGTATTCATATTTGATCAGCGCTGCCTAGTTTGACTGCAAATCACAAAAAGTGAGTGCCATGACTGACAGCTGCATTAGAGGCTCCTCGGCTCTGATTGGTTGTTTTCATTCTTGTGCAGTAAGGTCATTAGAGGAATGTGATCTTTTTCACAGATAATCAGTTCCATGTAATTCTGTGTGGACAAAGCTGCAGTTTCCACAGATTTCACAAGAAGTTACTTTTAGAAAAGTTACTATCTCCAGCTTTAATCACAGCAATGGGCTGTAGTCTCGGGTAAAATGAAAATGCTGAAAATATAGTTAGTTCTGAAAGCAGCTGAACTGTCATTTAAAGACAATGGGATGAAAGACGTTGAGATATCAGTTGAAAAATACGAGATGAAAGCCGCTG
Source organism: Plectropomus leopardus (assembly GCF_008729295.1). Taxonomy (NCBI): domain Eukaryota; kingdom Metazoa; phylum Chordata; class Actinopteri; order Perciformes; family Serranidae; genus Plectropomus; species Plectropomus leopardus. The sequence goes on from NC_056477.1 coordinate 30,559,461, forward strand.
AAACGGCAGTTGAAGAGAAAGATCTGAAAGGATATGTAAAAAAAACCCTCTCCTGGTGATGCATGGGGTGAACTGCCTGACATGCTGTTGAGTAAAGCTGGGCTGGATTTTAGTCATTTTTAGTCATTTGCCTGATTCCAAATGTCACTGTGATTCAGAATGAAATTGACTTATAGAACAGAAACATGAGTTCTGGTTTCACTTTGGCTCTCTTAGTTGATAGTCATTCACCAGGTGACAAAAACTTTAAACAGAGGATCAGTTGAGGTTGAGGTATGGAATATACTCCATGTATCGCGGCTTGTTCCACATGACATATAAACTATATTGTGAACATCGAGTGTAAATGGTCACGTCATTTTTATAATCCACTTTTGTTTTGCACACACACCCACACAAAGCAGGACTTCTGCATAGCTCCAGACCATCACTGTTTAGTCACGTTTTGCAACCATGGAGCATTACTGCGATCTGCAAATATTAGTATTATCTGAACTAGAGAGCTGTTAGTTTGTTGCCCGCTCACAGTGAGTGAATCCTCATCATTAAAGGTGCTGCAGCATCTGTTTAACTGTCTGCTAACGCTAACATCTAATTGTTGAAGCTTCAAGTCCACAACAAAAAAATCAGCACTTCCTGCCTGAGACGAGTCACGTCCTTCAAAATGAAAGCACCATGGGTTTCCCTCTGATTTATAACAATACTTTATTTAAATTCATTATAAAATACTTTATTGAACTTCATATTCATAACCGTATTTTATTAAATGTTATAATGGCAGTATTCAACTTTATTATATGCCAGAAGCTATATAAAGCTAAATTAAGCTTTTGTAACTGCAGTTCATTTTATAATTTTGTATTTTAGTAATTAACATTAATTTAAAGGACATTTGAGAATATCAAGATAAATGTCAAATATAGCGATAAAGACTTAAAATATTGCAACATTATTTAAAAGTCATATCGCCCAGCCCTAATTGATGGTCATCCACCAGGTGACAAAAACTACATTTTCAACAGAGCTGAGGTGCTGCTGTATCTTTATAGACTGTAAACTCTAACCCTGATACTTTATGTAGGAGAGGTGGAAGTAACAAAACTACAGTAAATGCTTGTCATTTGCAAATGAAAATCACTGATGGTGACACCAGGGGTGACAGGAAATACTTCAGCTGCAATAGCTCAGATGAACTGCATCTGAACATGAAAATTGATTGTCTGAAAAATTCAGAAGCAGAGATTTTTTTCTACTTTGTTGCCTGTTCTCATGACACACAACTGACAAAAACAGCACCTGCTACATAATAAATCAAACCCCACCTATCTCTCAATCAGCTTTAAAGACCTTGATACTGTTTTAATCTTTTAAGTTCATGACCGATTTCATCGCTTTCACTTCTCTGTCATCCTTCTCTGTTACTTCCACATTTAAAGCTGCAGTTGGTAACTTAAAAAAATAACTTTGTCATATTTGCTGAAACTTTCACAACATCCCAAAAGTATTATATTAGACAGATACGCTGTGAAAAAAAATATATCCTTCATATCCATATCATATCCCTGCTCATACTGCCTCTGTAGTCATTTGGTAAAATCTACTGCGGCTGCTGGGAAAACAACCAATCAGAGCTGAGGAGTGTTTAAAGCAGCTGTCAATCATGTCAGTCACTGCTGGTGAACTGCAGTCAAACTAGGCAGCGCTGATCTGATAAAAAACAAGAATTTATTAGTGCATTGCCTATTTCTCACCTCAGATGTTTTCAGAAACATGTTTCAGTGCACTAAAGGGATGTCTTCCTTTGTATCAGTTTATTGTTTAATTGTTTTATTGTTCATGTGGAGTGTTCTTCGGCTTCTCATTCCTTGTGGTGGTGGTGAAAGATGACCATGTATTTATGTCAGTCCAAGCCACACTGTCAACAAAGAACTACTGTGTGTCTTCTCTCCATGAGCTCATGCAGTAAAGGTTCTTGATTCATCACACCGCATTTGTATTTCTTCAGAGAACTAGCAATTCTCATATTTTTGAAAGGAATATCTCTCACATTTTTGGCAACAAGGATGGGATGGACGTTCCGCTGGTCAACACCTAAGCCTATACTGACAGTAACTGCCAGCTAGGGAAAGTTACGCTCTGAAGACAGAGGACAGGATCCCACCTGATGTCAGGAACAGGTGGTGGACAGCAGACGCTCCATCTGCTTTAATAAGTGAGTACGGTGTTATGAATCAATCCCCTGTTGATGTTTGGAAACCTAGGTAAACACAGGTAATGTAAATCCTTTGTGGTGTTGACTGTTGTATTCTCACGTTATTCCTTTGTGGTGGTGAACGTTGTGTAACACGTAATTCCTTGACCTCCGTGGTCATGTACATTACATATATTCACGTAATTCTTGTGTAGAAGTGAATATTACAAAAAGAAAAAAAGTGCCTGTTGCCCATATAATTCCTGTGTGATTTGGGGACCCAAAAATAAATATAAATAAATAAATAGAAAAGGGACTAACATTCATCACACCGCGTTTGTATTTCTTCAGAGAACTAGCAATTCTCATATTTTTAGAAGGAATTTCTCTCACATACCTAAGTCACAATACAATATTACTGCACTTTTAATAATATATGGCATAAGGCTATATGCTGATATAATATATGGCATTAAATTGTGATTTATCACCTTTTTAACCGCATATTAAAACCCCAAAGAAAAACTTGGTCAAGAGCTGTTTTATCTAAAGTCTCTTTTCAGTCTGTTCATCTCACTTTAGTCATCTTATTAGAGCAACATGTATCAAGTGGAAAAGAAACTGATTATATTATTCTAGTAGGCTACCACAATTTTAATTTGTATTGGCAATATTAACAATTTCTATACTTTTAAAAAATTATATTTAGTGTTCATGTAATAATACAATACAGCCGCACAAAAAGATTGCAATACTATGCTGTATTGATTTTGTCCCCAGCCCCTACTATATTCTTGTTGCTTTCTTTGGCTTAACAAGGGCAGCATCTACACACCCCGACACAGTAGATGGCAGCGCACCTTTAAAGACGGAGAAGAACAGTAACAAGCAGCAGACTAGAGAGAAAAACATGTCACTGCCAGTGTGGAGGTCACAGTTTCAGAGGAAGATAAAACCACTGCGCCAAAGGTCTGATCCCTGACCACCCGTGCTAACACAGCAGCGGCTAATATCCAACACCAAGCTGTTAAAGGGTCCCAACAAACTAACATCAAAAACTCTCTCGCTGGACTCATTTATGACCGTTAGGTAATGCTAGCCATGTGATGCTACAGTTAGCCCTGTCACTGTGTGTGTGCAGGCCATGGATGTGTTCAAAGACCTGGATACAGCATGGAGGGTGGGGCCCTGTTCATTCACATTATGGGCATGCGCACTGGACACTTAAGGTGGCTGAGCAAGGCCAAGTGTGCCCGAGAGAGTAGCCTCCATCAGCCCAACAGCTAACTTGTGGTTTAGCACTCAGCTAACTTGAATGGGGATCATATGATTTAATTGTGCAGTTCTTCTAGACTTTCCGAGTTCTGATGCTCCAAAAATTTTATCCTCTCATTTACAGACAACATTTTCCCAATCTAAGTCTATGGGATAAGTCCTTCTGGGCCCCATGCATCACGTGACGGATCTGGATGGTTAAATTCCACTTTTAGGCCTCAATCACTTGTGTATAACCCGTTGACATGTCTGTTTTGACACATTACACCGAAGCCTTTAATTTAAAATTCTTAGACAAAGTTCTCTATAAAACAAAAGTATGTTTGGGAAGTTTCTTATTCTTTACTAGAAAAAGAATGAATGATCATTTGAAGAGTTAGAACTTAGTTATGGTTTTGTTGTGCCAACAATAGTGATGTTAGTTAGATTTGGTTAGTTCTGGGCTACAAAATATCAAATTATACATAATTTGTCACTACATCTTAAGTCTTTCTTACCCTGCGCTGTGCATAAATAACAGGTTATATATTTCTTTTTAAAATACATTTGAAATATCGGTTATCATATCTGTGTTGACCACAAGCAGCAGGTAAGTCTCATCGTCAATTGAAACAAAAATCTGTATCATGCATCTAGGGATGCAGTGCAGTTTTAAGGTATATTGTTATATAAAAGTTGACTGTAGTCATACTGTGTACATTTGCTTATCTACGATTTAGAAAAGGATCTCAAATCTCAAATCAATTCAAACAACTTAATTAATCCCTCTAGGGGCAAATAATTAGGAGCAGCACGTTAGGGCTACAAAACAAATACATGTAGAAAAAACACACATAGCAGCATTCACAATATACAACCAGGTAAGTGCACCAGGAGCCAAAGGATCAGAATAAAGTGCTAGTAGTTGATAAAATGCACAATATAACTGCAATATAAACCACACCACATGCAGGTGTATTACACTTACTGGGAATTTCAATTTCGAATTTCAAACAGTGGTTCGTTTTGCAAGCAGGTATAACGACATCCTGATGGCAACAGAAAAAATTCACCTGCATGGACCTGCCTCGAGAAGGCCAGGACACTTAGTGCCTTCTGTAGGATTCATTGAACAAGCAAGCTGTAAGAAACAAACATTCAGCATTCACACTGCTCACAAGTCGCACAATAGCGTGAATGCTGCTGAAGTGTCTTACCTCTGGTTTAGTTATTTTTAAAACGGAGACCAAAGCATTCAACCAAAGCTAACCATTCCATTTTCTTTCCTTTAAGGGTCATTTTAAGGTGATATGATAATTCTGTAATACCATGACACTGCAATATATATATACTGCAATATAGAATCTCATAGCGTTGCAACACCAAGCATTAACTTCAAACCTTGAGCCAGACTGCATACTGGAGGAACATTCCAAAAAGAAGAACATAACACATATGGCAACATTTCAAAATCTACATGTATCAGTGTTTAAATGGTCTCAGATCAGTTAAGTGTAAATGCATACACTGTTACACTGTATACATGTCTCCCAGATGATGTTAGACAAGCCCTGACTGTGACTACTTTTGACCCTTTGTAACCTGATCAGATCAGTTTGATTTCTTTCAAAAACATGGGTAGAATGCAACAAATAACTTCACAAGACAAAGTAGTTAAAAAAAAAAAGTTACCTGAAAATAAGCAACATCTTTGCACCTCTTGTCTGCACTTTTGTTATTTTTAATGATTTTTTTTTTTTTTTTTTTTGTTTATTTATCATTTGGTAGGCTAACTAATGTTACCTTTTATAGGCTATCTTATCTTTTTAGGCCTACTCTTATTGCAACTCTGTATCCTTTCTTATGTTTGATATTTTATTGCTTTGTAATACGTTTTGATTGCCCTGTTGTATGAAATATGCTATAGAGATAAAGCTGCCTTCTCTGGTTATTTATTCAAACCCGGACAGTGTGGCCTCAGAGCCTCGCTGTGCTGCTGCCAGTGACCTGCGCTGTGACAGGTAGGAGATGCTCACTCACTGACACAATGACAGCGGCAGCAAACACACGAGCGCGCGCGCACGCGGCCGTCTGTGATGCTGCAGGGTAATGTTAGATCATATTTTTGCACTCCTTACCTTCCGTCCCGCTCCGTATTGGCTGCCGCTCCACCGCGCCCGGTTATCCACCGCTGACTCCACGTTACCGGGCAGCGAGCCGGAGTCCGAATCTTCCCCCTCCTCCAGCTCCTCTTCTCCCTCCTCTCTCTCCTCCGCCTCCGTGTCTCTCTCATCCGTTTTCAGCCGCTTTGCCGCCCTTCCGTACTCCCCTTCCTCGCGCTGGCCAGCTCCTTCTGTCGTCGACATGCTCACGGCTGCGGTGGACCTGTTGGAGAGCGGCTCTGAATCCGGTCAGGCTGACGCGTCCATGTCAGCAGCTAGTCCCGAGTGTCTCGTCGTCAAGCAGCCTCCGTGTGTCTGTCCGTGTCCCCTGGCAACCCTGTCCCCGTCTCGCGGATACACTCTCGGTCCCTGTCTGTCTCTCAGTCACTCTCCAGCACCAGTGATTTGCTCTGTGTGGAGGTGTGAGTGGACTGGACACAGCCCACCCCGCCCCCTGCTGCTCTCTTATTGGTCAGTCTGCTCCTGCATCTTGGAAACACGGCGTGTGATAGGTCGGGGCCGATGCGTCAACTGACAGCTCTCCATGCTCTGCAGAGGAGTGCGGAAAGAAGGAGCACGGAGGAATGGTGGGCTCCAGAAAAACAGAGAGGAGACAGACCTGAAAATGCAGAGCGTAGGAAAAGAGAGAGAGAGAGAGAGATAGTGTGTGTGTGTGTGTGTGTGTGTGTGTGTGTGTGTGTGAGTGAGTGTGTGTGTGTGAGTCAGTACAAGCCTATATTTGCTGCATCATTAAACTAGAAATCAGCTGGCCTTAAAGGCACTAACCTCACTAAAGGCTCACTGTACATCGCTCTAACTCAGGTTGCCAAAACCATCCTGAACCTGGAGAGTAGGAGGAGAAATGAGTGTAGTTAATCCGGTTGCCCCACTCAGGTGAGACTCAAGAGAAGTGCCGCCCCAGAAGTGGGCTAAATAAGCAGGACAAATAAACTGGCCTGATTGTGGCTGCTGACACTGCCATTACTGGGCCATGTTAAAAAAAATGACCCGGCCCAACATAGGCCCAAACTCAGCACAATAGAAGAAATGAGTCAGGCCACATCCAGCTGCCCATATTGTCTGAGACTCGGGTTGAATGACACCCCAGAATTGAGCCAAATAACCTGGTCCAATTCTGGCATCTCACACTGCCATCATTTGGCAGTTAACAAAAATAACCTGGCCCAGCACTGGCCCAAACTCGGCACGGCGGAAGAAATAGGTCAGGCTGCTTCTGGTTTAAAATTATGTTTCTTGTCTGTACTTTTTTTGTGCTTATTTTCAGGTAATTTTCTTGTAATTTTTTTACTAATTTCCTACTAATTTCGTCATTTCCGCTTCGACCTGGCTGAGATTCGGGATCAATGACCAGAATCGGGCCAAATAAACTGGGCTGTTTGGCGACAGTTGCAGGACTTGGCCAAGACTTCACCTGCTGTTTAGATTCTCCTCTGCATCTTATTATAAGCACATATGTAGTTTTGATCATTTTAAAGTCTTTATAAGTAGTTAAAATGATGTAGGTTATGTAATATCTGTCAAATTGAACTATGTGTTTTTCAATAGTCATTTCCCCAAAGTAACAAAAACTAGGAAAAAAAAAAACATGTTCTCACTTCCCTGTAAGAAAGTAGTTTGTTTGTGTATTTCAATCAAGTCAAACCAGAGCCAGCCTGCTTGTATTAATTGTATTAGTATTACAGTAACTCTTACAAATTAAACTTGGAACACTCACTTTTGGTATGGGATGGGGGTGCGGATCTTTTTTCAGTGTTCATAAATTTTGATGTAGAAGTTATTCAACTTGTTAAAAACAAAACACACAGAAGCTGATGATAGTTTGAGCTCTGATCAAACCATGACATCATGTCAACAGTATCTGACTCATCAGTGCGGTCTGGAGGTTCCTTCCTGCAGCTACATGGGAATGCACCGTAGCTGTGTGCAGTACTAACATGCACGCTGTAGTTTCAAAATTTTGCAAACTGTCACAGAGTCTGCTGATTCTGGAAACACGTTATTCTAAAAGGCGCTATTATATAATATCTTATAGTTGAGTGTTGTAAGTGTATGTTTCCTTGATCTTTTTTTACTGTAACTGTATGTTGTAATTCTATGTAATCTTGATGTAAATATTTACTTTTTTCCCTTCTTTTTTACCATAAATGTTGTATGCACATATGCACTAGGGGTGTAACTCACTGGTTTCATCACGATACGATACTATATCGATACTTTGGATAACAATACGATATTTGCCAATATCACAAAACTATCACATATGACTTCAATTCGATTCAAATTTATGAGCCTGCGATCGACATGGGCCGATATTATCTGTTCATTTAACACAGTTACAGGAGAGGCTTCCACCCCTTTCTGCTGGGTGAACGTTCTATGATACAGCGAGCTCCTTTTCCTGGAGATCTGAAAATGCTTATGTCGTTGTACTGCATTACGCTTACTGCATTCTGCTCACTACTCCTTACTCTGACGCCTCTCTGGAGCAATTGTGCTCCCGTGTTTCCTAGTTTTCTCGGATCCTGGCTGCAATCTTGGCTGCACTTGATCGTAGTGATAGCTTTGCTGGTGCTGCGGCCCTTCATTTGGTCGTGCTCGTGCTGTGGCTGCACAGATACTGTACCCCCCGCTCGCCCTGATCGTGGTCTTGGCTTTGCCATTGCTGTGATCCTGTCTGAAGCTCTGCCTGTGTTGTGGGTCCTGGTTGCGCCGATGCTGTGATCGTACTTGACGCAACCTTCCACTGCCATTATAATGAGCCATTCTCCATTATATGCATGGGACTCTTATCAAAACCCACAATATTATCATAGAGTGCATTTAGTAATTAAAACCTATCGTTATTGTAATTTGACATGCGTCTGTTTCCATTGTTGCTGTGCATCTCTGTCTTCCCCTCTCTCTTTCTCGTTCCTTTTTTGCCATGATTGTATTTCAATTGTTATTTACAACATCTATTGCACGTCTGTCCGTCCTGGAAGAGGGATCCCTCATCATCCTCTGCCGCTCTTCCTGAGGTTCATTTTAACTCAAATGATCTTTTTCCTAAAACTTCAAGGCTGTCTGACTTGAATACAAACGTATATGAACATTCTCAAAACCTGGATAAACAACAAGATCTCATCACTAAAGTATAAAACTCAATAATAACTATCAAGGATAGTTATAGTTTGTCTATAATCAAGGATAGACAAAACAACTGTCTTTTGGTTATTTCCCTCACATATACAACATGTTAACCTTATTAGCATTAGCCTATTGCATTTTACATTGCATAAATTAGCTTAGCGGCTAGCAGACTTTTCCTCTACTCATGACTTAACCAGTTCACTATTATTTATGCTTTGTCTTACTCACAGCTGGTTTAAGTCCCTGCATCTCCTGACAGAACAGCACGGATGACTTTCAGTCTACATGCATGTTTTTTCAGTCAACTTTGCTAAAACATAGCTGCTAGTGTCACATTAGCAAGAAATCAGTGAAGTAGCCCAGCATGGTACTTACTGTATCCTCAGTAAGGCTTTTGTTTACATATGACGTGCGCCATCTATTTACTTTTCTCCGAAAACAAAGCATTTCCACACTGATGATTTATTCCTGAGTAAACAGCGTTATGCTCATCATATTTCTCTGGGCTGCTGGCCATCATCTGGACACTGTGAGAAGGTGACTCAGTTTTTCAAAATAAGGGCGCGCCTGAAGGAGGATGATATGGATCCATGTTTACACTTTCCATCAATGTTATGTCATTGTTGCTCCTATTCAAGTAAGAAAACTTGACTCAAGTACAACTTGTGACCATTTGGCAAATTTAATGCAATTTTCATTCTTTATTTGTTGATAATTTTGGCTGTGTTCACACATATGGCATACATTTTGGCAAGATTGTGTATTTATCTTTAAAATTTGTGAATTTCCAGCTCAGCTCCTACAATAAGTTTAAAATACACAATGGAAAGTGAATTGTTACATTCAGATTGTTAAGTGCGAAAAAAAATTGCGCCATTGAAACCCATTCAAACTTACATTTTTGATCCCACAGCCATCACAGCATAAAATATACATTGTAGTTTCAAATTCCAAGGCAAAAGCCCAAAATGACAGCCAGAAATAAGGCTGTCATTTTGGGCTTTTGCCTTGGAATTTGAAACTTTCTACTATTTTCCACCTTATGATTTAAAAAAAAAAAAAAAATCTCTCCATATTTGGCATATGGAGAAAATGCGTGCTATTTCCACTTGGTGCATTGTCACAATCAATGTTGCTGCAAATCATTGACATATCCCAGACTGTCATCATGAATAAATAAATAAATAAATAAAAAACTACAGACATGCAGAGGGACCCACCACTTTAACCTACATAAGACCAGGACACAGATTTTGTAATGGTTTTGCCTCTGTTTTTTTATATTTTTGCATCTCTTTATAGTCTATATTATTTTTTTTGTGCTTCTTTGTCTCTCTGTGGTCATTTTGTGTCTCCTCAAGGTCATAATGTGTCTTTTTTGGTCATTTAGTGTCTCATTTTATGTCTCTGTGGGTTTCTTTGCAGTCTCTTTGTGGTCAGCACGTTCTAATTTGAGTGACATTTTGTAGGTGCAGGCCGGTGGGGCACCTGGAGGGAGCAGATTGCATTGTATACCTCATGCTTTTCTGCTTATTCTCTTCAAAAATCAATTTCCTTTGTGCATTGTGGTAAAATGGTGTGCATTCAAAGCATATTAAAGTGTGTAGGACTGGAATTGGAACATTGAAATGCGTAGTGTGTGAATGTCTGGTATCGTCACTGCCCTGCAGAGGATGGAAGTTAAAGCCTAATAAATGACTAAATTCATTTTGAAGTTTATACTTGAATGAGAGGGACACTGGGGACAGAGTCTGGAGCCATATAACAGAGAGACAGAATGAGACAAAGGAACTGTTTCATATACGTCTCCTGCACGACAGACTGTCTCAAGAGATAAAAGTTAGTAATCAGCTCCAAATTTGTTCAATACTTTGATTTATGATAAAATACCTGCAGAAATAATGGCACTCTAACAAACCTCAGCCATACTGACATATGCAAAACAATATGAAGAGCTGCTTTATTATTTAAGGCAGACTGAGTGATGGTAGTTATGACGAGTGCACTGACCTAGATGTGTAAAACTTGAAGGGTGTCCCCTTAAAAAAAGAAGAAAAAGCTCTTGACACATCCCTCTTGCAAGCTCAAAATATGTCTGTGATGCAGTGTTTCACCTTGCTACAAGTTATTTAGTGGCTGAAATAAAACTGATGTGACAACAATCAGGGCTGCAGTACAAGGCTGCAGCCTTTGACACAAGCCTGTTGTGTAATACATACATGTGTTCTGCATGCATGTATGTGTGTCTGTGCTTGTGTGGCCTGAGAGTGAAGCCACAAACGGAATAATGCAATATGGCAGAGCAACTTCCTGTTCCTTCCTGTCTTAGCCTGTAGACACACTTAATCTTACTCTGGTGTGGTCTTTCCCACGCAGCCTGTTTTCAAACTGACGGTGTAATTCAGATCAGCTTTCAGGCAGCTCTGCCTGTTGGACAGGACTGCAGCTGAAAGTTGAGATCCTCGCACTTAATACTTTCAAAAGGGTGTGATTCACACACACACACACACACACACACACACACACACACACACACACACACACACTTACAACTTCACATACACACATTAACAATAGGTGGGGAGTGGACGGGTAATTGTGACATAACGAAGACATTTTAATTATTGTTATTAAGTCTTCATTACTTGGCAGCATGTCTGCATATCTCTGCTTTTTAATCACCGAAACTGTTGAGGACTACAGGACTACTATATATATATATATATATGTATATTTATATATATATACGTATATATATATATATATATATATATATATATATATATATATATATATACTTCATTCTTGACTCCAAGTGGAGGTGAAGTATTTTTTGATATTGCAATCACAAAAATGAGATGGACACAAGGTGATGACGATCTTGACCTATGACCACCAAAATCTAATGTTTGTTGTTGCTAAAAATGGAAAGATGACACGTGATAATAGAAGCTGCAAGTCATATGTCGTCTTCCAAAGCAATTCTTGCATTATAGGCCTTGGTTATTTCACCATATAAATATGGTGTTGTTACATGTCGCGGACAGCAGCTGCCGCATCCACATGATACGCACACAGTCAGCATCATTTAAGAACGTGACCTGTTCAGACTGTAAATTCACCTGTTCAGACTATAAACTCACCTGTTCAGACTGTAAACTCACCTAATCAGACTGTAAACTCACCTGTATAGACTGTAAATTCACCTGTATAGACTGTAAAGTCACCTGTTCTGACTGTAAACTCACATGATCAGACTGTAACGTTACCTGTTCAGACTGTAAAGTTACCTGTTTAGACTGCCTCTTGGTCACTAAAATAATACTGAAACAAACAAAAACTCTTTCTCTTATTGTTTCTAAATGCAGTCAAAGCAGTTCAGCATATTTGTTGATGCGCTTTAATCTTTGGCATGTATCCACATGGGCTCTGTAAATTGCTTTGGATTAACGTGTTGGCCAAATGAATGTAAACTATGTTGTATTTAAGCAATAAATGAATTGTAATGCAACGTATCAATAAATATGTTGAGTCATTATCTAATTAATGTCAGTGATGGCATTATGCCCACGTTAATGACCAGAAATGACCACTGTTAGCACCACATGTGCTAATTATGCTAACACAACTCAGACACAGATACCTGAGTTGCACAACACTGCAACAAGACCAAGACTACAGATCTATAGATGTGCAGAAACTAGAATGTATAAGAGGGCCAGTGTGTAAACTGCTCTTACAGGGCAGTTTAGCAATCTGAAAAACTGAAGTCCAGTCTGATTTCCATTAATTAGAGACAACTTTGTAATGTAGATGTTAATTTTAACATACAAATTTTGCTTCCAGAGCACTTTCACATGATTCATGCTCAGTCCCACTCTCTTTGTTATTGTCCAGCTAAAAGCAAGGTTTCCCTCCTACACACCACCTCATCAGCCCTCTTTTCACTGCTGCAAGCTCTCTCTCTCTCTCTTTCTCTCTCTCTTCCTCTCTCTCACTGTCTCTCCACATCAGTTCCTCCTTTTCAACAGGCTTTTTTAGGACACGTGTTGTTCTGGGATTGATTTACACCTACATTTCTGGCACTGATTTGTGTGGATGGGTGCATTATTCTAAAGGGAGTTACAATGTAAGAGCACTGTAAACCAATAGTCATGTATTATTGACAGAGTCAGCAGTTCCAGAGAGGAGCAGATGGTGGGAAGAGGGTTAGCAGAATCATGACAGTAAAATAGCTCAACAGTATTTCCAAAAAACAAAACAAAACAAACCCAGAAACTTGACCATTCCTAAGGAAAACCATGCATGATGTCATGATGAGAATTAGTTTTCTGAGATATATGTTTCAGTATTTTCTTTTTAATAATTACAAAAAAATGGATGAGGGAAAACTGAATAGAAACAATTTTAGCATAGAGCTGCAACATAACAAAATCAAAAACTGAATGCAGATCACATAAACTATATATATATATTTGTATATATATAGTTTTTATGGCTCTGTGTCAGCGATAACTGTCTATAAGCATCATGTTTTTAGGTTGTCCATCTGTTTGCCTGTCCTATTCTCCTGAACAGCATATTTCAAGAGCCTTCAGGGATTTCGTCAAATTCATCAAACAAACGTTTACTTGGTCTTAACGATGAGCTGATTAGAATTTGGTGGTCAAAGGTCAAAGTCATTTTGAGCTCATCTGTCTCATTCGTGTGAACGCAATAACTCAAGAACACCTTAAGGGAATTTTTTCAAATTTGGCACAAACATCCACTTGGACTTAACGATTAACTGATTCAAATTTGGTGTTCAAAGGTCAAAGGTCAACCATCACTGTGACTGTGCATCAATATCATTGTCGTGCACGTGATATCTCAAGAAGGCCTTAAAGATGTATCTTACCAATATAAAGAAGGCCCTAATATAAAACTTGGCCATCTATGCAAGATGCAAATACTTTTGAAAATTACTGTTACATGACCAGAAAAAACAGAGAAAGAGGACTGTGGCAATGGCTTTTACTCAGGAAGTAGAAAACCTACAACTACCACAATGCACTGCGCCTGACCTTATGAATGAATGAACCATGTGAAACAACTGTGGCTGGCCTGATCTCATGTTACAGTGGGCTAAACCATGGGCTGAAATTATTTGAAGCAATAAACATGCAACTCAGTGACAGAATCTTGGTTTATACTTGATCGGTGCTGCCTAGTTTTACAGTTTGATCTCTGTGTTTTCAGCCTCTGTTTTCACTATGCAGGAAGCAGGGTGGCGGCCGCTTCAAAAACATGTTTTTGACCATAATCTATATGCTAATCGTGACAGAGTTTCACACAAAATGTCTTGTAAGATGAAATGATCAAGTGATTAAACTAAATATCCCAAAGGACAATGATCAACTTCATTTGGGCATCATGATGTTTTGCAAAAACACTTTTCTTTTAATCAATGTTATAATACAACTATAGAAGGAGAGACATTTGGTCAGATGCTGAATTAGTGACATTAATCTGTAAACTGGGCTGATTGTAGAGACCTGATGTGTGTTCAGCGTCCATGTTTTCACAGACATGGATGGAGACTGTAAGCGCAGCTTGACTGTCTTGCACAAGCGCACAACCGCAAGGCCATAATTCTAGTTTATACTGGTGAAATTTATTGGCTTACCCAATACCCAGCCAACTTTATATGAAATATATTAACTATGACGCATTAACTCTTTGTGTTACAGTCCCTGTAACACAAAGAGGGAATTCTATACTAAAACAACTAACTCAGACTACTGAAGTCTCAAATGAGCTTCAGAGAAACGTTGAAATGTAATCACACAGAACGAGGGCTGTGGATTCTGTCTCCCATCAGTTCCAGTGAAAGCACAGGAGGCCGGGCAAGTGTGAACAGGAGGAATGATCATGGTAAGCTGAACCTGTGTCACTGTTCAGATAGCCATCTGACAATTGTTTAAGATTTTGAACTCATCCTTTGGGCAAATCTGTCACAAGTGTTTTACAGGTAGAATTAACATTGACACAGTCAGACACTAGAAGTAATGTTAATATTTTAACATCTTGAAACCTGGAGTGACATCACTTTTCTTGTACTGCCTTCACACACCTTTCACAAGGTGTGATTTCTTTCAAAATCAGTAAAAAGGCAACGAGAACAACTTGGTAAAAAAAGAAAATAAAACAGTAGAATTAGAAAAATAGAAATGGATTAAAAAAAAACAGCTAGGAGAAAATGGCTAGGGATAAATGAAAAAGTACATTTCCAGCTAATTTTACATATTTAAAATCATGAAACAGAAATGTTATTTTTCGAGCACTTTTTCAAAGTCAATTGTTTTTTTTTTTAATTTTTAAAAATGTTTTTCAATTCTTTTCATCTTTTTTTCAGGCAATTTTCCGACTTTTTCTGACTGAAAAACTTTTTTTTTTTGTCCTTTCTTCTTTTGTTGCTTAGTCCCTTTCTCTCATGTTTTAAAAGAAGCAAATTGAACCAGTATTAACTTAATTGTGTCAATTGTGGCAGAATGGATTTCAAGGCCCTTCGTAGAAACACTTCATGGTGGAAAATAAAACAGCTGAGCTGGTCATGTGAGAGGTCAGGTTTGTTGGAGCTGCTGTGACTCTAAGCCGTCACTCCTCCCTGCGTGTATCAGGAAGCTGACTGGAACGGTCTCTCACTCTCTACTCCCTGCAGTCACACACCGGAAGTCATCAGTCGTCTGCTCTCTTTGAGGCTCACAACTTCTGTCACGTTTTATGAAATCTCAGCAGTTAAAAGCCTCTCGGAGTGATGGATTAGAGGTTGCTATAGCAACTCATGTCTCTTGGCAGAGTAGTAGGATGCCCTCTCACCCAAACCCGCCTCCTCAACTAGCTGTTTTCCAGGAACAGTTCAGCCTGTGTGGAGATGCTGAACACACACAGGTGAGGACTCATACACTCATACACACACACAAACACACATTGCAGTGTTACATAATGTAAATAATGTGTAGAGTGTCAGTCTGGCTGCTTGAATTCTTCATACTGCATAAATAAACAGGACAGATGCATCAATGTGACGCTGAAAAGAACAAATTTCAACAAATGGCAAGAAACAGCTGGAGAGATTAAGCTCTTGATTCCTTTTTTGTTCCATGTGATAATGAAATGGCACATGATCATAACTGACATTAACTAACAGAGTTTGGTCAGGTTAGACTGTGAACATCATGTCTCTGCAGACATGCACAGGCAGCAATGACTCTGCCTGTAAAGCCCATCATAGCACTGGTTCAGTAAAATGATTCACATTAGAAACTCAGCATTAAAATGCCACAGTTACACTGAGAGGAAGAGAAGTCACACTGAGAAAGGCACTGGCTGCTTAACTCTCTGGTCCATGATTTCTGGTCCACACTGTGAAAAATCCGATGGATCAATCAGGTTGTGGCCATCCAGCTTTCCTCTTCTCTGTCCTGCTGTCAGTGGCAGTCACTTCAGACTGTGGTGAAGGTGAAGCGAATCACGTGATGGTACTCCTCACCAGGACGCAGGAGACAGTCAGGAAATGAAGCCTGACGACACATGCACACACATATCTGTGAGTGTATTTCAGACTCTGCTAACTACAATAGGTCCCATGCTGCCTGGGTCCACACTTTCAAATTTGCCCACTCAACTGACTGATTCATCTGTGACATTGAACAGCAAGTCAAAGAACAACCAATGACTGAAGCAGGGGAAGAAATGGTTTTGACGTTTTCAGGTTAAACAACATGCTTTACCTTTTTAAACTCTAACTCAAGGCAAGAGTCCATTAAATTGCAAATATAAAATATTCCTCAGCTCCTATTTATCACAAAAAAGTTTATACGCTCCCATGAGGTAGTATTTCAGGTGATTTGAAAAAGCCAAATTTTGCGAAACTGCAATGGAAACTAAGGATGTAACGATTCACTTAACTCACGATTTGATACAATATTCTCACAATTTTTTTTAGAATACAAAGTGAGATTACAGAAAATGATGACTGAAAAATATTCTATTAATTATTTCAAACAAAAATTATACAAAATACTGCATTTTCTCTTCTTTTCTATGTTCAATTAAAGAATCCCTTTTTTATAAGGTAAGGTACAAATGTTAAACACAAACAATGCAATTATAGAATAAGCTCAACTTCTGCCACACTTAAATTTGAAACTGTAGGGTGCATCTTCTATTTTAATGTCACCTGTCGCAGAGCCTTTGCTTCGTCTTATTTAAGTTGACGAGCTGTCTCTAGTCTTGGACATGAAGTGTTGAGCACGTTGTGACGTGGCTCAGCGAGTGAAGTCAAAAGTAGATTACTCCATCTGCTGTTCCAAAAAAGTATTGTGGTTAATTTTTCATCTCACCAACGGCATCTCACATATTTTTTATAAATTTTTAAGTGCGTCGTGATGCATCGTTACATCCCTGAAGGAAACACTTTTAGTCTTTTCTAGGTCACATGATGCTATGGCTTTGTGCTTATCAGTAGAAACTGTCTTCCTCTGGCATGATGTAGCAGGAGCTACAAGAGCTGTTATTGCATCACATTACTCTTTTTGAATGAAGTTCTGAATCCACAATTCTTCTGTGAAATCGTGGACTATCACCTCCCAGAAATCCCTCATACGTGGCCGCTCCAACGTATAAGGGGCTTGCCTTCTCCATAACACTCATACGTGGCCTTGGATTAGAAATAATGACAGCTAGTGTGGTGGCTGCAATAGAAATAAAGCTGCTAATGTTTTGAACATCCATCACCATCAACTTCAACTTTAACTTTAAACTTTATTATCCCCTAAGGTAAATTTGTTAAAGAAAATAAAGCTTAAGTTCTGTTTAAATCTTTTGAGACAGACAGTATATAAGCATAAAAATGGAGAGAGAGGATGACATGCAGAAAAGAGCCATGAGCTGGCTTAAATTAGGCATGATACATGATGTTTCAGTCACTGGTTTTTGTTACACTTGCTGCAATTTTGACTAAGGTAGCCTGGAGGAACATTTCCAGCAAGTGCAGCTGCAACCCAATTTCATTCCTTCCACAACACAGCGTCATACCAGACCGGGAGCATTTCAGAAGTGGAGCATTTTGCCAGCCTGCTTTTGTAGACTTGAAGATTTTGATGATTTTTTCATTTTTCTTTGATACTTGTGCTTCTACCATCAGTAAGTAAGCAGGCTAAGTAATAAAATGCTTTCTGTCTTTTGTCTGTTTTAATTGTCTTTATCATTATTTCCTACTTTGCTTGGCTACAGCATCATGGCGTACAGACAAAGTAATACGGATAAAAGTCTATGAATCAAAAATTTGTGGCTGTATTTTATAAGAATTGTCTAGAGCAGCGGGTCCATTCTGAAAGTCTTGTCAACATGTCAAGTTTGTAAAACAAACAGACATAATTTTGAATTTTTTATTTTAAAGTGCTATTTCTGTTTATTCATGCAATGTTTTATTTAATTGTGTTCTAAGCTTACAGGATGTTTATATTTTGTGAATAACATTGAAATGTGGTAATTTATCGAATTTGTGGACCTTAAACTGATGACGATGGAGAAATCTGGACCCCAGTTGGGAACCTCTGGACTAGAATTACAAGAATTGTCTAGAGTAGCTGTGATCTGCCCGGGTGGACGCCTGGTGGAGTTCTGCTCTCCACTTAGTGCCCTTTCTGGTTTACTGATAATTTTAGTGTGTAATAAGATTGTGAGTGACGTCACATTTACAAATAAAATTGCAATGAAAACCTTCCCTATATTAACAACATATCAGTCCAGCTTTGTATGAGTGGGTTTCTACCCATCATCATCGTACCTTGTTGACAGCATCTGGCCAGTTCTGTGCCTCCAGACAGAAGGAGCTGTGCCTCCCATACCTCACGCCGGCCTTTCCTGCCACTGAGCCGTCCAGGAAGTTGGCAGTGTAAAACTGGACCCCTGGTTGACTGGTAGAGAGCTCCAGGACCCGCCCACTGGCTGGGTGACACACTCTAAGAAGAAGCGACAGGTTTAACCTACTGGACTTTATTAACCCTTAGGGCCCTCTTTGTGAACAAAATGTGCTTTTCAAAATCAAGCTTCAAAAAATATTATACATTAATATGATTTTCTAACTTCATTGAGTTAATTTTTAATCAACATCAGTCCTAACCATAAATATCAAATATTCAGTAATTTTCAGAATTTTAAGCCATTAAATGCCAGGTTTTTGTCATGATGCCAGATGAAAAAAAACAATCCACCATTGATAATCATAGCCTGGCAAATGTCACTGATAAGCAGCAACATTGATTGTGACAGTGCACCATCATGTATTTTCTCCATATGCCAAATATAGTCAAAATAACGTCATCAATTGGAAAATAGTAAAAATGACAAATTCCAGATCAAAAGCCCAGAATGACACCCAGAAATAATACAATGCATGGTTTTATGATTTGATAGTTGTGGGATCAAAAATGTAGGTTTGAATGGGTTTTATTGGCGCATTTTTTGCACTTAACAGTCTGAATGTAACAATTTTGTCTCCACAGTGTGTTTTAGACTTATTGTAGGAGCTGAGCTGGAAATTCACTGATTAAACAAAAATACATAACCTTGCCAAAATGTATGCCACATGCATGAACACAGCCAAAATTATCAAAAAATTAAGAATGAAAAGCGTGTGAAATGCGCCAAACAGTCTCTACGGGTTAAAGACAAGGGTATGAGTGTTGCTGTGTGTGTAGTGTGTGTATCCTCTGCAGCAAACCTGGCAGCATGTCTCTCTGTCCAGGTGTCTCTGGGTGATGTCAGACAGAAATTATGGTCAAAGCCTGGAACTGGAATCTCCTTGAGCCGAGAGCCAATCAGAACAGGCTTTCTGAGGTCAAAGGGCGTGCCCTCCACTCGTCTGATCTCTCCTGAGGACAGATGAGGTTACTGACGGTGATTGTGCAGAAGTGGACAAAGGTTTGATAATAAGACATGGTCCATTTTCTGAGAAAAGGGGAAGAAAACAAATCGGAAACACTTTCTATGAAAACCACATTTACAATGCATTTTGAAAGCATTAATAGTGAATTGTAATGCATTCATAATGCTTTATGACTACACGTATAAACACACATTATGCTCACTAATGCACCACATCAACAGTCATAAAATATTATAGATGTGACTTAAAATTATTTATGAATGGCAAGTGTCTTATAGATGCTCTTGACTTGTTGTAAACTAGAGGTTGACTGATGGGGCTATATACGTTATATAGACCATGCATTACCATAAGTTATCATTGTATGTGTTAAGCAAAGGGAGGTGCATATTCATGCATTCATGATCATGTATGCTACATCATAAAGTTTCATTATGGGTGTTAAGTGATACACATTTTCATGTATTTATGAGAACCAATGCCACATCATAAGTTACTAATGCCTACCATACACTACAATACTTTGAAAATACTACTGAAGTCTGACACCCTCTCTCAATTAATTATAAATCACATCTATAGTGTTTTATGACTGTTACAGTGCATCATTAAGCATTACATGTGTTTATGAGTCTAGTCATAAAGCATTATGAATGCATTATAATTTGCTATGATTAATATCTATATAAATATCTAAATCTGAATGGTGACCAGGATTAAAACGTTAAAAAAATATATATATAATAAAACCACAAAATGTCTCCATACTGCTGGTCCAAAGTAATCCAAGTGTCCTCAAGCTGAGACATACACACACAGAAGTTTTAAATCTGAAAAAGGGACTTGTTGCTTGCTGCTCACTCAGCAAGTCTCTCTATAAAAAAGAATTTCCCATGGGACAATAAAGGCTATCTGTCTCTCTATCTATCTGTGTGTGGGAGGCTTTCAGGTAGCATGCAAACACTGGCATGCAGTTAACGCGAGCTCTTTTTTGTCCACTCTCTTTCACAAACGTGAAAGTGGCTCCAACACTTGGAGCGCCTGGCTACAACAAGGCTAAAAACATGATGCCAGTGACGTTTTTCAAAACAACTTGGGATGTCGGGGCTTAAGGACACTTGGGTTACTTCGGACGAGCAGTATGGCGACATTTTGTGTTTTTTTGTGTTTTTTTTCAATGTATTTTTTTTTAAACATTTGATCCCCAGTCAATATTTGCTTCAATTGTTTTGGAGTTGAGTGTGATGTCTTCTCCTCGCGAACCCCCAGCAGTGTTCTGTGGACTATAAAATTTCACCTGACTTTCCATCAGCATGAGGGTGAGAAGATAATGACTAAATCTTCATTTTTGGGTGAGCTATCCCTTTAAACTAAGCTTAGGTTGATTTTTACATATAGAGTCAGATTTATCCTTTCTTGCACTTGAATATTTGCTCCTTACCTCGCTGATCCTCTGAGGTTATACCTCTCAGAATATCTCTCAGATAGGTTTTTGTCATCTAGTTTGAAAGACACTGAAGTGGTAATGTACTCACTGTCTCTCTGATATATGCACGAGCAGATGGATGTAGAATGAGAGGGATTTATCACTGCTTTTTGTTGACAGGTGTGCATATGCATTGTTTGAAATTAATGTGCACACGGGCAGTTGTAATACACTGATTTAAAGTGTGTTTTATGCAGTGTATGTATACAGGGGAGCAGAAGGTTATGGTTGTTGCATCATCTGATAAAATGAGTCTTAATTACTGACAACAGCTCTGCTGCATATTCAGCTGTCCTGACATTTACATGAACCATCAGATAAAGTTAATGGTGAGTTAAGCTGCTCTGCCTCACAGTGCCTCAGTGGGCAGCTTACATCATCATTTCGGTGATCGGATGACAAGTGGAGAGTTTTAATTACAGGTGTGAATGCACCCACTCAGTGCATTTACGTGGTTTAGGAAAAAGTTAAATTACTGTGTTAGTCTGGCTAAAACTGGATTTTTAAAACACGTTAACAAATCGACCTGAACTGGCCTAGGCGTTCTGCACATGCTCAAATTCTAATTTTTAGAAGAAAGCCGGAAAAAACAAAAGATGAAGAAGGGAAGAAAACAAAACAACATGAAGGCAACAAGTAAAGCGTAGAGTATGTATGAAATGTACAGCGCTGTAAAGTCATCCACGTTTTCACTGTTCTACATGCAGCCCGTTTGCTAACTTGTTTGATATGTGATGTGTTAGATGGAAAAAAATCCAATAGCGGATAGCTGAAAGGAGGCATATCTCCATCTACCATGGAGGAGTTGGACATTCTAACCAATCAATAGATGGATTCTCCCCCGGTGATTGTATTCTGGGACAAGGACTGTTGTCCGATGAAATGGCCTAATGGAGCTAAAACGTAGCTCCACTAACCTGTGCATGGAGACGTTCTGAATGAGTCCTTAATGTATCCTACGACTCGATCACTCAGACCACATTGTGAGGAAGTCAGGGCTGCACATGACCACACTCTTTCAGCAGTGCGCACACTAATATGTCCTGGGCCTCACTGAGAACCACCCACTCAGCTGACATCCTCTGCGTAGGCAGATGTGAGGTGGCAGAAGAACACTCATCAGCTGGCTAACATTGTAATTTTTAAGTTTTAGTAACAAGTGCATCATCAGCTTGGGTTATTTGCTTTGGCAGAATCATGCCAAGGAATAGTTTGTATTGTTCCGATTTGTCCTGTGAAACAAGACCTTTGCTTTTCTTCTTTATGTTTTCGGCAGACTCTGCATGTGAAGTGCATCACTGCCTCCTACTGGTTAAAAACAACAAAGCATTTGGTTTTTGCAAACAGAAGTGATCTGGCCTTCATGTTTACTTGCATGTAGGGCAGGGAAGTGAGATCAGATCACAAGTGGTCACTTGAGACGCATTCCAATGCCAGGTTTGAGCAGACAGACTGAGAGCTGTCCAACCTACTATACAATCCCAAACTGTCCTCCAGCTGGATATCAGACAGAGAGTTCCGGGGCAGAGACATTAGACAGCCCGATTTGTAAAGACTTAAGTACAGCCTCTACTTTTAACTATGTGGCAAAAAATTGACGCAATATTTGCAAGTCTTTCTTCTTCAGCCCTGGAGGTGGATTTCCTTTGTAACACAGATTGTGTGATACAAATAAACAGTGATTAGCTGCTCTGTCTCCAGGGGCAACCAAAGCTAATTGCAGGGTAATGAGAATGTTTGTCTGGCAGAGCATGAAGGAACACTCCTACACACAAGTACAAGTGGTTCTGGATTAACAATAGCAAAACACCATCATTAAAGTTTAAACTGTAATGAACCACAGAGGAAAGATGGATTTGACATAAGGACAATAAAGAGCAAAACTAACAGTCATCTCAAACAGCAGGACCCAACCTCTGAAAATAGAAACAGAGACACAAATGCACCCTGTTCTGTGATGTATTGTAATGCACTGTGGTGTATTTTAGGAGGCTGTATGTTGGGACTCATGCAAGAAGCACTTTATTTTTTTTTTTTTCTTATTTTTGTTTGTATCCACGATCTGCGCAGTAGATAGTGGAGACATTCCTGCCAAAACATCTGTCCAACCAATTGCAAACAGCCCCATTTAACGCAAGTGCACGAGTGGCTGACATAGCTGTCAGTCATGGCAGAAAATCCCCTTTTTGTAGAATTGAACAAACGTCTTTGGGTAAGGGTTAGAGTTAGGATGGTTTTTAGTTGGCCCATGTCCGATTCACTGACATGGAGGGGTGGGCTTTCTGACCTATACTGCAGACAGACACCAGGGGGCGATCAGGATGTTTAAGCTTTACTTAGAGGGCGCTGTCATGTTGTCCATCTTTATATACAGTCTATGCTCTGTATGTAAGGATTGTTTAACATCATTAAAAGTGCTGCTGTTGAGTTCACATTTAAATAGACTTTCACTTAATTTAAATAAATCAGTTTCTCATTGCTGTGTTCATTCTGTTGTGAGAGGACACATAAATGTTTCACCTGTAGGTATCGATGTGTCATCCACAGGCAGGTAGGACTGAGCACTGATGGACACCTGATGGTCATAGATGTCTGCTGCGCCCTACACACACACACACACGCACGCACGCACGCACGCACGCACGCACGCACGCACGCACGCACGCACAGACAGACAGACAGACAGACGGACACAGACAGACAGACAGACAGATCAGAATACTTCCAGAAACTTGGTGATCCAACCATCATGTTCCAAATAGTAATACCACCCACCAGTCAGACTAACTTTCTCATTTCACAGCTAAACAGTGCACTAAAATATGTTTCTGAAGACATGTGAGGAAAGCAATAGATGATACAGTAACATATTATTGATTCATATTTGATCAGCACTGCCTAGTTTCACAGTTTGACCGCACAGTGATTGACATGATTGACTCCTGCTTTAGAAGTTCCTCAACTCTGATTGGCCATTTTTATTCACATTCACTAATGCTATTAGACGACAAAAAGAACTGGAGCAGGAATTTTTCTTCCACAGATTATCTGTCTTATTTAGTGCTGTGTGAGTATAGTGACATCTGCAGCAAATTACCAATTACCAACTACAGCTTTAATGTTTTTTAGTTCTATAGCATGAAGCATTATTAGGGCCTCTGTTGCTTAACAGATACAACTTGTTAAAATTAATTGTTGGTTTTGGTCTTAAATAATACAAATAATAGCAGCTTATCCTTTGATTGTTTAGAAGGCAACAGCATATCTCTGTCTTCATTTGTAAGGCAACTTCAGTTGCTATGATATTGACCATCCCAAATTGAGTTGAGAGCTGCTAACCATGACACCAGATCACAAGAGAGGACCGTTTTAAAAGGTCCTCATACTATACTGCTTTATTTTTTTTTAAAGATTATTTTTTGGACTTTTATTGCCTTTAATTGACAGGACAGTGTGAGCGTGAAAGGGGGAGAAAGAGGGGGAGACATGCAGCAAAGGATTCAAACCCGTGGCTGCTGCGGCAAGGACACAGCCTCTATACATGGGGCGCCGATCTATCCACCGCTTCTTGGTAGTGAGTGCCTCACTACAGGTCAGACATGCAGCACAGAATGAAGTACGACACACCTATTTCTCTAAGAGACTATCTTATATATCTAACAATATTTGTGCTCTTTTTAACCCTTTGAAACCTGGGCAACTTGGCTTGATTTCTTTAAGAAACATGGGAAGAATGCCATGAGCCACTTGAGAAGAAATGACCAAAATATCATTAAGAAATTAGTAAAACTTACAAGAAAATTACCTGAAGCTTAGCAGAAAAAAAAAATAAAATAAAAAGGGGAAAGCAAAATAAAAAAAAACCCAACAAACAAGGAAATGACTTGGGGAAAAAATCTGTAGCATAATTATTAATATATAATTATGATAAATATAAATATAATTAAAAGGCCTTTTTCCCTTGCCTTAAAAAAATCAAAAGCTAACAATTTCTTGCAATTTGTGTGATATTTATTGCCAGTTTGTTTTTGGCCTTTTGCCCAAGTTTTTGAAAGAAATCAAACCAGTTTGCTCGGCATTAAACCATTGTTGGTATAATTACTTGTAATGGGGTGCCCGAGCACAGCACAAGAAAGTTGACGTTGAGCCTGGTTTCTAAGGGTTAACTAGTGTGACTGTGTGTGTGGTTTTGTGCGAGTGAACAGTCTTATTGTGATCTTGTGTCATTCATTCTCCGATTTCTCTTTCAAAAGACATCTTGATCTCAATAAGATTTCCTAACTAAACTGCTAAGCTCATCAGTCTCTCAGAGAAGAAGCCTTCCCCTGACGTAAATCTCCTTCTTTCTACATTGAAGATGATCAGGATGTATCATGGTCCTTCTTTATTTTTCTTTGTCACTTGTTTATTGGATGATCAGACAGCTGACCATGTGCTCTTACCTGTCCAGCCAGGTTGAAGTAAGAGTGGTTGGTGAGGTTGATGGGGGTGGTTTTGGTCGACCGGCCTTGATACTCAGCAGTTAGTGTTTCCCCCTGAAAACATCCAAATGTCACTGAAATGGCTTCTGCAATATATTTTCAAAATCAATTCAATATCCAGGATGCAACACTGTGGATTTTAACTACTGAAGAATTATTTCACTGCTGGATAAATGGTCTTTTCATAAAAGTAGGCAGTCTATGCAGCAGAAAGACGCAAATGATTTAAAAAATTGCTGTTACATGACCAGAGAAAACAGAGAAAAGGGGTTGTGGAATTTTCTTTTGCTCAAAAGGTAGAAAACCTTCAACTACCAGAATGCACTGTGTCACACAGGACAAAGAAAAGCTCCAAGTGTTGGATGACGTAATGCAGCTTTGCCTTTTTCATACAGGAAACAATATGGCTGTCGCCTGAAACTATGTTGGATAACAGTTAAATAGTACACAAAAATGTTTCTGGAAACATTTGAGGAGATAAATATATGATTCAGTAACATAATCTTGGTTTATATTTGATCAGTGTTACTTAATCTTACTGATTGATGTCAGGATTTTCAGCCACTATTATTACGCTACAGGAAACAGTATGGCGTCCACTTCTTGTTCACAAATTCTTGATTAACAGCTAAACGGTACACTAAAATATGTGAAGAATTTTAGGGGAGAAATAGACAGTGCAGTAACAACAGTAGTAAGTTTGGTTTATATTGTTATATCGCATATCGAGTTTGATCTGAGTTTGAGAATAAGAGGGAGAGAGAGGGGTGGGTCTATCTCTCAATCTGCTTATTTACTCATTGTGTCTGTAGCGGTGGACATGTGAAAATGATTGAGCAACAGCCCAGCAGGAAGATCGCGCTTTTGAGGCTGTAGCACCTAAATTTTGGAATGCTCTCCCTGCACCATTAAAGTCTGCAGACTCTGTGGATTCTTTTAATCAGCTAAGGACAACTTGTTAAAACAGTTGTTTGTGTAACATGCATGCACTAGCTCTGTATTTTGTGTATTCTTGATGTGTATTATGTTTTTGTTTGTTTTTTTATGTTTTGCACTTTTAATTATGTGGCTCCGGTAGTCACCTAATCTGCTATGCTTTCTTTCTTGTATGTTGTATATTGCTCTTGTAAAGCATTTTGTGACCTATGCTTGTGAAAAGTGTTGAATAAATAAAATGTAAACACTTTCTATGAAGACCACATCTATGGTGCAATGTATAGGCATTCATAGTGAATAATAACGCATTTATAATTCTTTATGACTACAATCATAAACACACAAAATGCTTACTCATTTTACTTAACACTTACAATGATAACTTATGATACTGCATGGACTGTTATATCACACTGAGTCCTTACTACAGTTGACTGTTGGTGTGTGTATAGGTTAGTGTAGATAGTGATGATGCATTATAAGCCCCTTCACTCAGCCTCTAGCTTATAACAGGATGTGCTTACCTGCAGGGTGTAGCAGACAGAGACCTGGATCTCCCCAGGATAGCCCTGGTCTCCATCTGGACTGGTGTGACTCAGTTGTACACCACCCTCCACTGCTGAAGCCAACCAGATAGCCTGAGGAGACAAACAAATACACTCAGTGTTGCAAAGTATGGACATACAGGATTAGTGACAATTGTCATTGTTACAGGAGATCAGTAATAGGAAAGGTTAAATAAAATGTTAATCTTACAGAAAGCACACAGGTAGCAGGATTATAAAGTAACAGTAGTCTCATTGAGTCATGGTGTAGGAAAAATACCTGTGTGAATTCAGCGGACATTTAACTCTAATATATTTTTTGTTTAAATATAAGGCTTCAGCAGTTTGACTGAAAAAAAATCTAGTGGTTACCTTCCCTCTTTCTCTTTCCTTGCTGAGCTGCAGGAATAAAAGGACTGCATTTTGCACAAAAAGCTTGGTAACTTTGGAATATACCCACTTAAAGATCACAACAGCTGTTAGCTTTAGCTGAACTTAAAGGGATAGTTCATAGATCAATAAATTGATCTTTAAAGTTACCAGTGATAAATACAGTGAAGTGCTTGAATTTTGCAACCCTACTAGTTACTCTGGAAATGCTGTTTCATCTGAACTTGAGGGGATCCTTATCCCAAACCTTTCTTTATCTTATATGTTCAATTAAGTCGTTATATCATCATTGGATTTATTTTTCAGACTCTAAAATATAAATATTAACAGCAGCTTAAATATAGTTCCATGTGTGAACAGTGCAGTGGGACCTCTTTGATTTCATTTCTTTTAGTTGCTACTTTTTCAACTGAATGTTGTCTCTCTCTACTGCAGGTTTCTCTAATAAAGCCAACTGTGCCCCACGAGCAGCGAGGAAACTGCTTCATGTCTGCTGTCGGTTGCTAACGGACAAACTGTCCCTTTTCTCTCATTACCTTTGATGAGCACTTCATCACTTCAAGCAGTTAAATAAAAGTGTGTTTGTTTGGGCCTCATGAGACAGCTTGATCTACATGAAATTAATGAAGGACAGCCTGAGGATTTTGATCACACAAACATGCACAGCTCTACACACATCCTCATTATACATTATAATAGGTGTGGAGTCTTGGTTTATGTGTGTATGTGTGTGTGTGTGTGTGTGTGTGTGTGCGGTGTTGATGAAGCTGCTACTTAAATTCTCAGTAATTAGCTGATGTTGTGTACAGTTTAGCCCTTAACCTATGTGTTGCTAACAGACGTCTGCTGAATATAATGACATTTGTGAAATGTATGTACAGTGGTAAAAATTGGCATTATTTAGCCCTCTGAATCGTACTTGTGTTGTTTGTTTGCTAGCGTCATGGCTCTGGGGATCAGGTCAGTCCAACACTTTGGCCCAGACTGTAACATCTCAACAACTACTGGATGGATTGTCACGATAATCTAACTGACTTCACTGATCCCGACGTCTCCACTAACACTACCAGCAGCTGAACACGTTCACCAAACACCAAATTTACTCACTACAAAGCAATAAAGCTGCCTTGTAGTGATATTTTAAAATCCTCTAGATGTCTTGAGCAAAAAATCTGGTACAGACATTCATGGTTCCCAGGTGATTACTCCTTATGACATGTGATTCTTCTAGTGCCACCATGAGAATAAGATTTGAGATTTTGGGTGAATTGTCTTGACAGTTGTTGGATGGATTGCTGAAAGCACCGCTGTACCTAAACACAGCCTCACAGACCTGCTAGCATGGCTGACTGAAAAAATGAATAAATAAATAAATAAATAAATGACTGGATGGTGAGGCTACATCTTATGTTATAGTGAACACATTTGTGCTACAACTCCAATTCCAAAAAAGTTGGGACGTCATGTGAAATGTAAATATAAACAGAATGCAATGATTTGCAAGTCTTTTCTTTTACCTATATTCAGTTGAATCCAGCACAAAGACATTTGATGTTCAGACTGATTAACTTTTTTGTTTTTCATAAATATACATTAACTCTGATTTTGATGCCTGCAACAGGTTACTTTTTTTTTCCTTTTAAACTGGAGCAACAAAAGACTGGGGAAGTTGTGAAATGGTAACAAAAACAAAACACCTGTTTAGAACATTCCACAGGTAAACAAATTCACTGGTAACAGATTAAAGTATCATTACTGAGAATGAAAGGAGCATCCTCATAAGGCTGAACTGTTCACCAGCATGGAAAGTCACAAGTCACGTTTCTTAATGCAAAGTGGCAAAGTAGCCTACTTAGTGATTTCACCATCTACAATCCAAAATATCAGCAAAAGATTCAGAGAATCTGGAGGAATCTCTGCATATAAGGGATAAGACTAGAGCTGCACCTAACAATTATTTTTTTTTATCTATGAATCCATAGATTATTTTTTCATTTTTTTTTTATTGATCTAACTATTATTTTTTTATTACTCAATTAATATAACAATGAATTTACTGAAAATAACATTTTAAAACTTGTCATACAGTGCAGGGCATTATTCTCCAACAAAAAATACCCCAGTCTTAACTGGTAACCTGTGTTTACAGTCTGATATAGTATATCCAAGTATATCCAAAATAAAATTAATGCAATTAATTAATTCAAGAGAAATGTAGTGCAATCTACATTTAGCAATCCAACAGCAAAATAAATAAAACAATGTAAAATTCAAGTCACTATTAGGAGGAGTAACAAAACAGTTACTCTTTGTTACAGTAACAAACTTCAAATCTAGCAGTCAAACAAAACATCTTACAGTAAAATTAATGCAATTTGAATAACAGAAATAATTATAACTAGTCCATTCTTTCTGCATCAAAATAGTCCAGCCTTAACTGGGCCTTCAGTCATATCGGTACCTGCTGATATGAGTGCTGTATTTTCATATTTATAAGCTCATATTCCTCTCATTTATGAAGTTATACAAGGTCCTGCACAGCTGACAACCCCATCCTGTAAATGTTTCAAAATAAAATGCATTGTATCAGCAACTGATGGCATTGTGTCCAGATGGCTTTTGTTTTAAAAGGGAATGTATTTCCTCATCTCTGTGACAGAGAGGGACTTTAAACTATGGTATAAAGTGCGAGCGTCATGTGTAAAAAACGGTGAGGCACCGTTTCTCTAGATGTGCTGCAGCTGGCATGCAGCCAAGATGCGCCTGACAAGCACTGCTTGGGCAAGCAGTGTGCACACTCTAACTTCATACACGAGCGCCTAAACAAAAAACAACGCAATCTGCGCTGCTCACACTCTCATGACGTGCGCTGCGTGAAATGATGTGTCGACGCACATTACGTGAATTGATGTATTCACGTAATCGATTACATCGATTGCATTGATGCGTCGCCCCAGTCCTAGACAAGACTAAAAACAAAGATTGAATGCCCATGACCTTTGATCCCTCAGGCTGCACTGCATTAAAAGCCAACATGACTGTATAAAGGATATCACTCCATGGGCTCAGGAACACTTTGGAAAACCATTGTCAGTAAACACAGTTCAGACTCTAACATGCAAAGTGAAAGTCAGATATCAACAACATCAAGAAACACTGCTGACTTCTCTGGACCCGAGCTCATCTGAGACAGACTGACACAAAGTGAAAAAGTGTGCCGTGGTCTGATGAGTCCACATTTCAGATTGTTGTTGGAAATCATGGACGTAGTGTTAGTGCACGTGTTTCAACAGCATTGCTTCATCGTAAAAAAGTGCAGCAACTAGACTGACCTGCGGCAGTCCAGACCTGTCTCCCAATGGACATGTGTGGAACATTATGAAGCACAAAATGCGACAACAGAAAATTTGCACTGCTGACACACTGAAGTCATATATCAAGCAAGAATGGGAAAGAATTTTACCACAACAATTAGTGTCCTCAGTTCCTAAATGCTTACTGAGTGTTGTTAAAATAAAAGGTGTTGTCACACAGTGGTGAACATGCTCCTGACCTAACTTTTTGGAACATGCTGCAGACATCAAATTTAGAGTTCTGGGCTGTATTCAAGTGAATATATAAAAGATTTGCAAATCATTGCATTCTCTTTTTTATCACATTATATACAAATATTTGGGGGTTGGGGTTGTCCATTGATTGATAAAATGTATCCTCAAAATACGTGACAGACTCAGCAGTATGTCTCTGATATCTGGGTGCCCCTGTTTAACACACAGCAAAGGGTGTGACTGAATGTGAAGCCACATTCAGTGTGCTCTGCTCTGCTTCTGTGTTAGATGAGAACAATGCACCTGAACACTAGCTGCTACATGTTTTAGCACAGTAACAGCAATATGGGTATTATGAGCAACAAAGCTGCCTATCTAGACAGACACTCATTTCACACACAGTGTTTCTTTTTGATGTCTTTTGCCAAACCTGACGGAATAACAGGTGACAGATACTCTGCGTCTGTAGCAACTTATTTTATAACTCTTTATAAACCTCATGTACCTGCAACTGGGTGATGAAACCTATGTGAAACAAGTACAGAGAGGGGGGACAAATGGTATTTTTCCACTCAGGTTCTACAGAAATTAGACCCTTGCGCCTTTTGTTCCTTGAAGACGAAACCATTGACCTTTTTTTTTAACTGTCCGTTTCTCAAATAATTTTGGTCCAGTATTCACAACTGGCTGTCATTAAAAATTGATAATATACCACCATTTAGTTACTTAGACATAATGTATTTCAAAGACAGCCTGGAGGAAATCATTTCTGACACAGTTAATCTTGTTATTATTTTGGGTAAATATCACATTCATACGTGTAAGTGGAAAGGTTGTACTCCCTCTTTCATTGCATTTATAAATAACTTTGCCAACTACTTCAACTCATTAACACAGTTGGAAAAATTGAGCTGAAAAGTCAATAAACTGTGTACATGTACAGTTGTGCTCATAAGTTTACATACCCTGGCAGAATTTGTGATTTTTTGGCCATTTCTCAGAGAATATGAATGTGAATGTGAATATGAACTATTGTGTTTGCTCTTTTTAAATCATAATGATATCAGAAACTACCCAAATGACCCTGATCAAAAGTTTACATACCCTGGAGGTTTTGGCCTGATAACATACACACAAGTTGTTACACACGGGTTTAAATGGCTACTAAAGTTAACTATCCTCACCTGTGATCTGTTTGCTTGTAATTAGTGTGTGTGTGTATAAAAGGTCAGTGAGTTTCTGGGCTCCTGACAGATCCCTGCATGTTTCATCCAGTGCTGCACTGACGTTGCTGGATTGCGAGCCATGGGGAGAGCAAAAGAACTATCAAAAGATCTGCAGGAGAAGGTAGTTGAACTTTATAAAACAGAAAAAGGATACAAAAAGATATCCAAGGAATTGAGAATGCCAATCAGCAGTGTTCAAACTCTAATTAAGAAGTGGAAAATGAGGGGTTCTGTTGAAACCAAGCCACGGTCAGGTAGACCAACAAAAATTGCAGCCACAAAATTGTTCGGGATGCAAAGAAAAACCCACAAATAACTTTAGCTGACATACAGGACTCTGAAAAAAAGTGGTGTGGCTGTTTCAAGATGCACAATAAAGAGGCACATGAAGAAGCTATTACTACGCCAATGTCACAAAGCAGCCCGCTTACAATACACCAAACAGCACAGAGACAAGCCTCAAAACTTC
This sequence comes from Plectropomus leopardus, assembly GCF_008729295.1. NCBI lineage: Eukaryota > Metazoa > Chordata > Actinopteri > Perciformes > Serranidae > Plectropomus > Plectropomus leopardus. Next base: position 30,592,232 of record NC_056477.1, read on the forward strand.
TGGAACAAAGTTATTTGGAGTGATGAGACCAAAGTGGAACTTTATAGACACAATCATAAGCACTACATTTGGGGAGGAGTCAACAAGGCCTATGATGAAAAGTTCACCATTCCTACTGTGAAACATGGAGGTGGATTGCTGATGTTTTGGGGGTGTGTGAGCTACAAAGGCACAAGGAACTTGGTCAAAATTGATGTAAAGATGAATGCAGCATGTTATCAGAAAATACTAGAGGAAAATTTGCACTCATCAGCCCGGAAGCTGCGCATGGGATGTACTTGGACATTCCAACATGACAATGATCCAAAACACAAGGCCAAGTCGACCTGTCATTGGCTACTGCAGAAAAAAGTGAAGGTTCTGGAGTGGCCATCTCAGTCTCCTGACCTCAATATCATTGTGCCACTTTGGGGAGATCTTAAACATGCAGTTCATGCAAGACAGCACAAGAGTTTACAGCAACCGGGGGCTGTTTACCAGGACGAATGGGCAGCTTTACCATCTGAGAAAATAAAGTGCCGCATCCACAACTACCACAAAAGACTTCAAGCTGTCATTGATGTTAAAGGGGGCAATACATGATATTAAGAACTATGGTATGTAAACTTTTGATCAGGGTCATTTGGGTAGTTTCTGTTGTCATTATGATTTAAAAAGAGCAAACACAATAGTTTGATAATAAATGGCTTCCACGAGTGAAAGAAAAGTTTTTGTATTATCATTTATATTCTTTGAAAAATGGCCAAAAAATCACAAATTCTGCCAGTGTATGTAAACTTATGAGCACAACTGTATATCCAAGCCCTTGTTTTACCCCTTTGTCTTTTTTATGCTCCTTATTTTGTTTACCTGACTGTTTTCCTCTTTTTTATTGCCTTTTGTTAAAAATAAATTTTATTCTTTGATTTTCCAATATACTGCCACATCTTGTTTTTTCTTTACTTTTTTCTGTATCTGACTGTATTGCAGCTCCACATCCACTAATACTGCAAAACTGTATTCTTTGTATTTGTTTAGGTATTCCCTGACTTGCTCTGTAAATTCTCTCATATTGAATAAAGTTTTAAAAAATGTTCTACAGATATAACTATTAGCTTTCTACAAACTTATTAAAAACACATATTCACTGAGGCTCACCTTATTGAAGCCCTGCAGCCCTCCATGCAGTGCGTTGGGTCCATTATTGATATCCAGTTTGTACTCTTTTCCTTCCACAACAAAACGTCCCAGTGCAATCCTGTTGGCCACGCGGCCGACCGTAGCTCCATGGTACCGTTTATCTGACACATATCCTGACAACACAACACAACACAACACAACACAACACAACACAACACAACACAACACAACACAACACAACACAACACAACACAACACAACACAGGTTATTCTTCTTCACCTTCACCAAAGTGATACCATGCCTATGTTCACCTCACTTGTTCTGTCTGAGCTCTTTCCTAAACATACTATTCTTACATCAAATGTCAGTTTATATACTGTTACTATAAATAGGGATGTCCCGATCACGTTTATTTGCACCCGATCCAATCCAAAACTTTTCAGTTTCCCCTAGGTTGACTGTTTTTTCCTGTGGGACAGCTTCCTACAGCTCCTTTTCCAACCAATAAAGAAAACTTAATTCCCCATACATTTCCTATGTACTGTATTCATCTATAGCTCACTTATTCATTCATTCATTCATCTATTCTTTAATCAAGTTTAGCCTTGTAGAGCCAGGAGGAGTATCTCCTCTCTGACAGACAAATTGGATCAAAGCCTGTCCTCCTGTGGTGAGTCCTGTGCTGCTTTTCAGGGAATGCATTTGCAGCAGAAGAGCTGTTAGTGTTCTGGGTGTACTTTGACTAGCAGCAGGCTAATGTTGCCTCACCAATGATGCTAGTTTCATGTTGTCTGCATCTAGAAAATGCAGATATATTCACCTGCTTTTCCAACGGTTGGGGTCGACATGTCTCCGTTGATGATGTACTTGTTGGCTTTTAGACTATCGGTCTTTGTCAGGTGGTGTATCACTTGCAAAAGTCGCAGTACTTTGCAATATACTTAAAGTAACACGTGTAGAATCTCTCCTCCTCTCCACTTTACTCTCTGCCTGAATTTAAATGACAACTAAATAACTATATAACACCTAAATAAGCATGTTAAAATCCTAAACTGCAGTTTTTTCAAAGGTAGCCATACCTTTATCCTCTCTGTATGCGCTGGATCTGAGGCGGGTCTAAATTGTTTCAAATTGTATGAAGAAATTCAGGTAAGAAAATATTGATGAATCCCAGATTTGTACATCAAACTTTTTTTTACACAGGGTTTAAGCACAGATTTGTGGGTACAAACTGTCTGAGGCCCATTATCTGTACTGTAACAGTCCTGTCAGGTGTGGACAGGGTCAACATGGCACCTCTGCTTAGTGGTGATCCTGAATCCCCAAAAGCCATCACTTCCCTGATTTTTGAACCCATCAATGTATGTTACATGTTTTATGTCAGAAAGATTTAATTAATTGCCTGACTCAAGATATTGTGATGATGCGGTCTTCACTCCCAGTGTGCATCTATCTCTGATCCAGGTTCACCTTACAGCTGTAAAACACATTTGTGTGGTATTAACAAGGCGTCATACCATAGGGGGTACAACATATGGATAGTAACTGTCAATACATGATGAGAGTCCCTACGCGATGTGGGGCACGCATGTGTGAAACGGTCCGCATTCTTGGACAGCTAGCATTTTTTACTTTTTGATTTGTTCAGTGCATGATAAACAATAATGGTTTACTATGACGGATGGACCATTACAATAACAAGGTTATGCTGATATGAAATATTGAAATGATCACATTATTACATAAACTGCAGTGATTACTAAGTCAAATTGACTTGGGCATGTATAAAAGTAGGCTACATATTTTAATGTAACAGACAACAGCTGACAATTCTATATATTTGGTGAGCTGATGGGGACAGTTGCAACAAGTTTTTGCAACCCTCCCCTTCCTCGGAACATCATGTGCGATGGACGACGCACCCCCACTTACCCCCACTATTCTAAGGTGAGGTAAAAATATTGGAAATACAGGCGCTGACATCTAATGAGGGTGATGTCATTGGGAGCCCTGCATCTGCACAGTAACGATTACCGCAGTGGAGGAGTTCCTGCCGAAACACCCATCCGAACAATCACGAACAGCTCCATTAAATGCAAGCACACGGATTGGCTGTCACAGCTGTCAATCATGGTGGAAAAGCCCCCTTTTTCATTTTTTAATAACTCACTAAAACCAAACTTATCATTAAAAAAAACAGTTGAACAAACATCAGGGTGATGAGAACTACCTTGGCCTATGTCCATTCACTAACATGGAGAGGCAGGTCTTAGGACCTGTACTGCAATCAGACACCAGAGGGTGGTGCAGATCGAAAAGCTTCACCTTAGGGGAGCTGTCATGTGGTCCATCTTTATATAGTCTATGTGCTTGACACACTGACCTGGACACATGCCAACTATGTAAACAAAACAGTGATTGTCAGTTTTATTTTTTCATACAAAACGCAAGGACAATATGACAAAAATACAGCTGCTTTTTAATAAGTGCAGCAGCAGATGCTATATGTGTCTTCTGTCTCGCTGGTCGGGGAGAGGGTCTAACTCTATGAGTGTTATCATGCTAGCATGTTTCTGACTGGAAGAATAAGAACTGTCCCCACAGTCTCCCCGACACTGCAGTTCTATGATAAGAGAATTTTCCCTATGATCTGTTAATGTGTGGGTTAACCCGGTAAACTGACCGCAGAAAACAACAAACACAATTTTCAATTATTCTCTATATCTGAAATCTAACTACTTCACTGACTTTGGATATTTTTATGCAATCTGTGTGAAGAAAAAGAATTATTTTCCTACCTTCCACGTCATCATAGCCGAGGACTATGTCTTCCATCTGTCCATTCTTCCCTCTGCTGCACACAGACCTGATGATGGCACCCAGGGTGAGAACCTCCACCCGCACCTGGGGGGACTGGAGGACCCACAGGTCCACAGTGCCCTGGCCAGCCACCTCTCCCCACTGCTGATGGCTCACCTCAGTCATCCTGGACCTGATAACAACAAGCACAGAGGTGTAGACAGTGAGAGGAAGTTACTTATGAAAGATAACATGTTACAGATTACTAATTACTAATTTACTGTAACTGAAATACTTTAATTAGTTACATGTTACTGGTTCCTCTCCAACACAGAGTAAAGTAACCCTACACAGCATCATGATGTGTGTTTTTTTCTCAAATTAGCCTCCATCCTATAATTAAAATTACAGGTTATACTGAGGAATGTTCTGGCCCAGTTTAGTTTAGTTTAGTTTATTCACACATCATCAACATAAGATACAGTATATATACAGTAGACATGGTCACAATGACTGGATGTGTTAAAGGGTCACCCCAAGGAAGCTATTTAAAGCTTTTGATAGGGGGCCCAATTTCCTACAAATAAAGTGGTTACAGACAAGATACTGGCCAGATATCCTTTGAGTACTACAGCATACAAACAGGCATATAACAGACACACAACAGATATCCCAGCATTCTGGTTACATTACTGTAAATTAGTAGGTACAATCAAGATATAATAGCAAATTTATGCAACACTGATGGAGAAAGATCTATGATCAGTAAGTTAATCATACAGTGACAGGAGTTGCATTTTTAGCTTTTTCTTGAAGATGAAGATGGGATGTGACATTTTTAGCTTCAAGCTCATTCCAAATCTGCAGTCCTCTGCACATAATACTACAGCTGGTACGTTTTAACCTTTGTTTTTTCCCAGTAATTTGGCTTTTACTCCAGTTTATGGATGAGTTTGTGTACAACCTGGTACATTATACAAGCATTCTGGAGGTAATTATACTCAGCAAGCCTTAGAAGATTGTAACGGTTTAAAAGTATTCTAGTAGGAGAATTAAACTGCGACCATGATAAGATGCGTATGACTTTCTTTTGGAGAATTTCTAGCTTTTTTAGGCGAGTTAGACATATGTTACACCATATGATATTGCAGTAATATAGATAAGGCTCAAATAAAGTTCTACATAGGGTGAGAAGTGCAGAGAGTGGAAGAAAATGTTTCAACTTAAAAAACAAAGCAGCATATTTAGACAGTTTCTTTGTTAGATCATCAATATGACATGTGAAATTAGGAAAATCATCAATGAGGATCCCCAGGAACTTTGTTGAGCTGACTCTTACAATATTCTGTTTATTTTACAATATTCTGTTTATTTTGGTACAAATTTGCTTGGTGTCATTTTTTTGTTGGAATGGAATACAATGTAGTTTGTTTTGCTGATACTGAGAGAAGGTTTGTTGCACCTAAACCAGGTTTCTATTTTCACAAACGCACTATTTATGATTTGTTGAAGTTCATTTGGATTCTTGTGGGCAAAAAACAGGTTTGTGTCATTGGCAAATAACACTTTATTTAGTACAGACGACAAATTATTCAAGTCATTTATATACAAAATGAAGAGAAGTGGCCTTAAAATGGAACTCTGGGGGACCCCATGATTGATGGATTTGTATTATGATTTGTGGTCGTTTACATGAACATATTGGTGTCTTCCAAACAGATAACTACTAAACCAGTCGAGCGCTAGGCCTCTGATACCATAGTATTGCAATTTAGGATGTTAAGCTTAATGGTATCAAATGCTTTAGATAAATCCAAGAAAATGTCAATACCATTGCCTGGAGATTTCATCAGCTCCTGCTGAATTTGAACTGTTCATATTCATAATGATTTAACAAACTTCATCACAATCACTTGTCTTCAGGAAGAAAGAGTTCAGGTAGTACCAGGCACCCCGAGGTTGGTATAATATTTTTTATTATTATTGTTTGGGTTTTGTATGTAATGTTTATATAGTTTATTATTTGTGCTTAATAGATTTTAATATGCCCTTAGAGAGCCATGGATTTTGAATGGTTGTACTGCATATGACAGTCTTCTCAGGAATGGTCCTCTGAATGGAGTCTGTCATTTCTTTAATCAGAGTGTCAAATGCAGCATCACCATCACTACAATTGTAGATTCTATTCCATGCCTTGGCCAGCAAGTCCTCATTCAGACGTTGTATGGTTTCTTCATTAAGTATTTTTGTTTTTATTTTATGATGTGTGAGTGAAGGCCTAACAGCAAGGTCAACAAATAACACAATAGGGAAATGATCAGAAATCTCAGAGAGTATGACTCCAGATACCAGTGTAGAATTCCGAATGTTTGTGATGAAGTTATCAATAATGGACTTAGTAGAGTGAGTGATTCTGGTATAAGTATTAATGGTAGGGAAGAAGGAAGAGGAGTGTAGCGTATTTATAAAGTCATTTTAACTGCATCATCCCTTGAGATGTCAACGTTGAAGTTTCCGAGGAGAATACAAATTTTATTTTTATTGTTAATAGAGAATAAAGTTTCCTCCAGTTTTGTCATAAAAACATTAAAGTCAGTGTCTGGGGAATGATAGATCACACTTACAATAAGATTTTTTCCATTTTTAACACTTACCTAAACAAAGAGAGAGTCAGTGTGATTGTCTGCTATGACAATATCATCACAAACACTCAAATTATGTGCGAGGGATATATATAGACAGATGGTAAACAGTTTATATCCGTCAAGGTTTAAGATACCTGTATATGATCGTTCAACCAAGTTTCACTACAACCAATTACATCAAAGCTGCAGCCTGTGTTGGTAAGCAGAGTAACTAAATCATTATGATGTTTACTCAAGCTCCTGATGTTTAAGTGCAAAAGAGAATAATTATTTTATTTATTAAGCATGTTAGTTGCTCAGGAGTATACTGACTACAGTTTATATTCCCATCATAGCCATTACATTGTGTCACATCCTCTCTTCTTCAATAGATTCATTGAAGACCATATGCAGGGTAGCTGGTGTAGTTTACTGGGATCACACAGCAAAGATACATACTTGGAAGCACGAACAGATACATCCCTTTACCCACTCGGAAAACGGCCAGACAGACACACAGACATGTACACGCACACTCAGATACACAAAGACACTCTGCTGACATTACCCACTGTATTGTCACAGAGCAGAGATACAAACATAATTGTCAGTCAAACAAGCAGAATTTAGGCCGACTCCCAAGCCTAAATGCGAACAGAGATGAGAAGGGGAGGAAGAAAGAAGAGCGAGAGCGAGAAAAAAAAGAAAGAAGTCGTTCACCGTCTTCCAGGTTCAACAGTTGTCACGGCAACGGGGACGCGTTAGTGACGCCATAATCACGCGTCTGTATTTACACGACCGGGTAGGGAGCGTGCTGGAGCCTCGGTGGTTCCTCCTGAGGTTCAGAAGTAATGTTTTCATCCCCTCCACTTAGCCCATATGTGATTTGAGGAATCCTTCACAGTTTGCCATCGATGTAAAATTTATCAATGAACGGACGAATATCCTTTTTACTTTTTCTCGCCTCTCACTGATAGAGTAGTTGGTTCCTTTTAGCTCTTTGCCCCTGGATATGATGGCGTACTTCATCTTTGAGTCGGTAACTTTGGCCACAATGGGACGGGGCCTCCTCTGTTAGTCGGCTTTGGTCCATCCGAGGCGATGGATGGCGAGAAGCGCAAAACTCCGGCTTCATTATTAACTCATCGACTACGAATGTCTTTAAAAGTTCATCAGATTTCTGATGAGTTTCGTTTTTTGCTTCGGCGAATCCGTGTATAATGGCATTAGCCATGTCTTAAATCCAGTTTGATTTAAGTTCTGTCAATCACTGCTCCAACTAAATTTAACAGCATAATTGGAAAATTTGGAACAACTCAGCACTTAATGCGCACAGCCATGTTGTTAAGTTAAATATCATTTAAAGCTAAAGTGTAGTTTATTGACTCTGTGAGTCTTTAACCGTGTCTGTGAACTTACACCATATGTACAGACACTTTATTAAACCATAAAAACAGCAGCAACACACGCGCGCGCGCGCACGCACACACACACACACACACACACACACACAAACTTCTGTGAGAAGACTGCCACTATGTTAGCTGCATGCTAACTGCTGTTAATTCTACAGCAGCTAACATTTCTCTGAAATTAGTGAACATGACTAATGTAGCGAAAAGTCATCTGAAGCATGAATCTCACCTGAAGTTAACACACTCTCTGGACTCTGGACTCTGGACTTAACTCTTGTCTATGGATGTTTTGTCATGTTTACATCCGGCTTCCCATCCGCCCCCCGCCGCTCCTCTTCTTCGTTGGTTTTTCGTGGCGGTTTGAATCCAAAATGTCGCATTACTGCCTCCTGCCTCTTACCGCCTCTTACTGGATTGAAATGGTGCATTTTACGTCTTTAGGACTTAATGTTTTTAATAATGGCTATTAAAAATGCGTTCTGAAAAGTCAACATGTCCATGTTACCGGCTTTACAGCCAACAGCAAAGGTGTGTTGTAAAATGGTATAAATGATGATTATGATACAAAAATATCCATTACTACAGCTGGCACAAAGCCTGTGTCAGGGACTCCAGAGTTACATGCGCGTTTACGCAGTAGAGTCCCGCGGGTCCTGTGCGCGTTCTGGAGAAATACCGAATTCCAAATCTTGATTGGGAAAATGGGGCATTAACTTCGTAAGGACTTGCTTCAGAGGGTGGTGCACTTCCTGGGGCCTGGGGGCCTGGTCGCTCTGGGCAGCATTGGGCTGTTGTTTTTCACTTCTACGCATGCTCTATGGGCCAATAGATCCGGGTATTTTACACTTTTCTAAACCCGGAAAAAGAGTTTTCTTTTCATCTGCCACTGAGCAGCTCTCATAGGAATTTAAGAAAATTAAGCCTGTCTGGGGAAAAACTAAATGAACTGTCAGCCTTACAACTTGACTTGGACAGAGGTTAGAGGCGCATTAGTTAGAAAGGATGTGGCTAGAACAAGGTGAAAAGTGCACCGAATACTTCTTTAATCTGGAAAAAAGGAACTTTGAGTTACCCTCTCTATGTAAACTGAACATTAATGATCAAGTATGTGAAGATGAAAAATACATCTCCCAGCATGTTGCTGATTTTTACCAGAAACTATATGCGGCTGATATTGAAAATGAAGGCAGCATTGATTTATTTTTGCAAGATATTAAAAAGGACATTAAATGTATTGATGACAGCTTTAAAACTGTGTGTGACAGGAGGGTTAGCTTAACAGGTACAAAAATGTATTGACTCCCTAAAAGAAAATAAATCTCCCAGTAATGATGGGCTAATATGTGAATTTTATAAAGAATTAAGGAAATATTAGCCCCATTTTCAGTTGCTGTTATGAAGAAGCCATAGTCAAAGAACAACCTCCTGCCAACTCTCCGTCAAGGTCTGATTAAGTTGTTTCCTAAACCAAAAAAAAGATGAATTGAGTATTGAGAATTGGAGACCTATTAGTTTGCTGAATAAAAAATATTATATAAAAATATTTGCCATGGTATTTGCGAAGAGATTAAAATCTGGACTGGATGACATTATTGACGAAGAACAATCAGGTTTTATGCCTGGAAGAAATATATGTAATAATATACGATTAATATTAGATATGATTGATTGTAATGAATATATATGAGATGAGAGTTTCATTTTATTTGTTGATTTTTATAAGGCATTTGATACAATAGGTCACCAATTTATGCTTAAAACTATGAAATGTTTTGGTTTTGGAAGTCACTTTATGAAGGCGGTTAAAACTTTGTATAGGGGTTGTAACAGCTCTGTTAAGCTAGCCCACGGGGAGGGTAATAAGACAGGGATGTCCTCTGAATTCCTTCTTGCTCCTCCTGGTAACCCAAATCATGGCTGTGCATATCAAAAAAAGTCTTATGTCAAGGTATAAAAGCCTTGAAGAGAGAATTTAAATTAGCTCAATTGGCTGATGATACCACTGTTTTTATATCTAACAGGTACGAGGTGGTTAAAGCAGTTAATTGTATTGAGGAGTTCTCTGCTGTGTCAGGTCTAAAAATGAATTTAAACAAATCTGTGTGATTACCACGAAATGCATGTGATCGATCTGAAGCGAATGGTATTCCTGTGAAGAACAGAGTAACATATTTAGGTGTTGTTATTGATAAAAATGAAAAACTTCGCATTGACTTACTTTGACCCCATAGTTGAACAAATAAAAAAATTCAACATGTGGCTGATGAGTACGGAAGCCCTAAGCGGACGTGTTTTTGTTTTTTTTTACAAGCCGTTTTCTCGATATAACGAGATATTATCTCGTTATAACAAGATATTATCTCGTTATCTCGAGAAAACGGAGTTTGTTTTCCTGAGATATTATCTCGTTATCTCGAGAAAACAAACTTTGTTTTTTGGTTTGTTTTTTTAAACTTTATTGAATGAATGTCAGAAGAAGAAGTGGCGGGTGGATGATGTGACAGCAGGTGCCGTGCGGTGTTCAGCGTGGACAAATGCGTGCAGGTTCTCGCCCCTGCACGTACCAAAAAGCACCGGAGCAACAGTATAATAATCTAGTTATGATTACTGATGAATTTGGGTGATGTGTTCCTGTAATAATCATCTTACCTTGCGCATTTGTCCGCGCTGAACACCGCACGGCACCTGCTGTCACATCATCCACCCGCCACTTCTTCTTCTGACGTGCATCTTACCTTGCAAATGCATTATTATATACATTATTATTAATGGTCTTAAAAGCAAGAAGGCTCTGAAAACTGGCTCCGTCTTGGAAAAATACTATAAAACTTGATGAATGCATACATATTATCATGCATGTGTTTTTTTGTTGTTGTTGTTTTCCTTTTCTTTATTTCTTTTCTCTTCTCTCTGTGTTGTGTTTTTTCTTCTTCTTCTCTCTCTCTAACCCCATGGCTGTAACAATGGTTATTATGTATGCGGTAAATTGTTAATAAAAAAAAAAAAAAGCTCTCATAGGAATGAACGAGGTCCTGCCCCCACGGCTGTATACAGAGTTCACTTTAATACATCCATGGTTTGTCAGACGTCTCCTACCAGGTGGCCATCTTGCTTTGTGATCTCATGTGACTCTCTTTTTTACTTTTTTAAAAAATGTTCTTGTAACATGATGATTTCTTCGTAAATTTTTGGGTCGTGTCTTGTTTTGTTTCTCATGCCATCTTTTAATGTTTTTAAAGAAATCAACAGAATTTGCTCAGGCTTCAAAGGGTTAAAAAGAAAGATTCTGGTCAATTATTTTTTAAAAATTAGATGTCTTCAGTTATTTTGAGATGCACTGTCAGATAAAAAGCAATTCATAAAATCCTTTTTACCGTGTCTTAGCATTTTTAAGACTTTTTAAGGATCTGCAGAAACCCTGATTTACTCAGGGAACACATTGTAGATAGCAAATTAATTATATGGCCTGGAACTTTGGTTAAGTCTTTCCTACATGATGAGGAAAGAATGAAATGAATGAAAAAAAAAGAAAAAAAAAACCAGATGCAAAGCACTTGTTGTTACATCTTATAGTCACTCGCATGGCGTATTTTCCTGCAGGAGGAGACACAAGAATATGGACCCCATTTAGACCAAGAGACGGATATGAAGGAGACATGGGACAAGAATGATGTCTGATGACAGAAGGTTGATGCAGAAAATATTTATCTTAGCTTTTTAGATAACAAAAAGCTCAATATTGGTTTGTTTGTTTGCTAAGGACAAAGGACTAAACCAAAACGGAATACCTTTACAATAATAAAAACCGAATATGCAGCATTATTTTGTGTTTAAATTAAAAAGGATGTCCAGTGTGCTGTCTGAATGATAGAAAATGAGTTTATTTCTCCACTGTCCTTTTATTGTGACATGCCCGATGCTTTGCTCAGTAAGACACACATAGACTGATTTTGTGAACATGAAACATGCAGAAAGACTGAGACATCTGTACACATGTATGGGAGAAAAGAAAGAAGACCTTATTGAGATAATCTGCTGTTATTTATTTGAGAACTGTTTTGTTTTAGGCCATTTTGATGGTAAATGAAAAGTGAAGTTTTCTAAGTTTGCAGGATTTCTGCAGCTATTTAAGGCTTTTTATTAAATTTTTTAATGCCACTTGGACTGAAGTATACGACCAAATTTCAATAACCGAAATTGAAGGAACAGTTTTATTTAGCCCAAATGATAATTGTTACATAAAACATGACATTTTTTGATGATTATCTACGTTAAATGTTAAAAAAAACAACTTTTTAAAGCAAAACACATGGAATACAAGATACATATATTATCTTAAACATATCTTCTTGCTTTATCAACAGAGGTAGTTTCTGCGTTTCTGTCTGGTTTTCTTGACGATTTTGTGTTTTTCACTCTGCATGTGAGATTCCACTGCTTGGATTTACACCTTTGAAACCCAGAGCAACATCAGTTTCCTTGTGCTGCTTACAGACTCCTCTCACAAGTATTAAAGCCTTAAAACCCTGAGCGCAATGCAACAAACACACATCAACCAGCATTAAATGTAACAGACGTGTGGCGTGTAGCTTGTTACAAATTTAGGGGAAAAATTGGATTTCAAATCGTGTAGTTTTTCGTACCACCTGATAATAATAGTTTTTGTTTTTAAGACTTTTTAAGACTTGTTTTACTGCAACTCAGAATGAAATTTAACAGTAAGTAAGAATAAATAAATTAATATTAATTTATATTTATATATAAATATTTTTTGGAACATAAAATATGACTTTTTTGGTGACATTCATGCATGACGTTTATACCAACAACAATAATAATTATTATTATTAGCTAAAATATTATTATTGTTGTTGTTATTATTATATCTCTCTAGATTAATGAGTTTAATGCCTTTCAAGACTTTTAAAGGATCTGTGGGGACCCTGACGACATATAACATGAATACAATGCAGTAATACCTTTTTGGTTGACAAGCAGGTCCCTGTACGATTCATTATTACATATTTTAGGGTTTAGTATTTAGTTATGACTGTGACAGAAAGGTGAGAAAGTGTGTGTGTGTTGTTTTGAAGCACTCAAGCATTGCTGTCATAGTTCCTAGAGAGCGAGTTCCTAAGACACACACACACACACACACACACACACACACACACATTGAAACACACATTAATTCAGACAGCAGTGTGTGGATTCCTCCACAGGGTGGCTTCAAACCTGCCCGGATACAAGTAAAGGAGGAAGCTTATCCTCCAATAGGATCCTTCAGCTGCCACTAATGACAGCTGACATGAGAAGACTGCACAGCAGAACATAACTCCCACAATGCATTTCTATACCATTAATCTACAACCTGCGTGCAGAGAGAAGTCACAACACAGCAGGTGTCATTCATTTGATTCAGAGTCAAATGCTGCAGAGCAAAGCTGTGAGTTTCATTCAATATATTCTAATTTAAAGGGCTAATCAGAACTTTTTGTCATAAATAAAATGTTGCAGTGTTTGCTGGTTTCATAACAAATGCGCTTCTACAACATTTCATGTCCCATGGGATTGACAGCAGAAAGGTTACTGGAACAGTAAGTCAACTAATTGATTAGTTTCTGAAACGGGCTGTGTTAGAACCCAGATGCAGTACGCCAAAACTCAAAGTTAGTTGGTAATGACTTTTATTATCACCATCACAAACGAAGATCAGCTCACCGAATTTCAGTTCGTTCTTCGGGCGGTAAACCCAAACAATGTCTCTGGGGATCCCACGAAGCGAAGACACGAAGCTTGAACCTACTGTGGCTGGAGAACAGGAAACCCCGTAGCTCGACGAGCTGACAACACGTGTGGGAACGTTGTCAGGGATTGCGCTGAAGATTGGTCGGGGACAGGCAGAAGATCCGTAGCCGGGAAAACAGTCCGAAGAAACAACGGTACCGTCGGGGAGCAGGCAGGAGGATCGTCGTGGTCGAGCGGTGAGGTCTTTGCCAGTGGAGCCGTCAGATTTCCGGAACGCCGAATCGGAACACGTGGTCGGGGACAGAAGGCAGGTAGGTACACGGGGAGGCACGGGAACAGGCTGGGTCGGCAACAGGAAATCAGGCAGAAAAACAGAACTCCTCGGACCCGTCCGATCCAACGTCGTCGCCGTCGTCATCAGAAGGAGGATCAACCCCCAGCAGCGAAGCGGGACCCTCCGGGAAGGACCCCAACCCAGACGGCCCAGGAACCGGAGAAGAGGGACGAGCAGAGGCGGAGGACCCCTGACCAGGGACGGCACGGGAAGGCTGATCCGGATGGAGACGGTGAAACTCCGCAATGAGCTGGCTGTCCAGGATCTGCCGAGCCGGACCCAGGACCGCTCCTCCGGACCGTATCCTTCCCAATCCACAAGGTATTGGAGACCCCTGCCGCGGCGTCTGGAACGCAGAAGACGGCGCACCGTGTAAGCTGGCGCGCCTCGATGAGTCGAGGAGGTGGAGGCGGCTGAGAGGCTGGCTGCAGGGGGCTCTCCCGGACCGGCTTGACCCTGGAGACGTGGAACGTGGGGTGGATCCTCATGGTACGAGGCAACGCCAGTCGAACCGCCACAGGGTTGATGACCTTCACGATGGGGAACGGACCGATGAACTTCGGAGCCAGCTTACGGGAATCCACCTTCAGCGGGAAATCTCTGGTGGACAACCAGACCCTCTGGCCCACCCGGTAGGAGGGGGCCTGGGAGCGGCGACGATTGGCCGCCGAGGCGTAGCGACCCGTGGCCCGTAGCAGCATAGATCTGGCTCGCGTCCAGGTTTGGCGACAGCGACGGATGTAATCTTCCACCGAAGGGTAGGCCGTCTCCTTCTCTTGAGCAGGAAACAGAGGAGGCTGGTAACCATACGCGCACTGGAAGGGAGAAAGCCCAGTGGCGGAACTCAGGAGGGTGTTATGGGCGAATTCCACCCACAGGAGCTGCGATGACCAGGAGGCAGGGTGAGTAGAGGCCATGCAACGCAGTGCCGTCTCCATCTCCTGGTTCATGCGTTCAGTCTGCCCATTGGATTGAGGGTGATATCCCGAGGACAGACTGGTGGACGCCCCCAGGAGCCGACAGAACTCTCTCCAAAACGCCGAAGAGAACTGAGGACCCCGATCGGAGACCACATCAGAAGGGATGCCGTGTAACCGGACCACATGCTCCAGTAGCAAACCCGCGGTCTCTTTGGCTGAGGGGAGCTTGGGTAGGGGCACAAAATGTGCCATTTTACTGAACCGGTCTACCACTGTCAGGATTGTGGTGTTGCCACCCGACAGTGGCAGACCGGTAACAAAGTCCAGAGCGATGTGGGACGGGGACGATGAGGAACTGGAAGTGGGTGCAGATGGCCGGCAGGAGCTTGGCGAGGGGTCTTTCATTGATTGCAGACAGGACAGGAATTAACAAAGTCTTTGGTGTCATCGGCCAATGTGGGCCACCAGAACCGTCGTTGCAGGACCTCTCTGGTACGAGTGATGCCAGGGGGTGACAGGTAAGACGAGAAGCGTGGGCCCACTGTAACACCTCTGACCTGAACTCTTCGGGGACGAACAGGCGGTTCTGTGGACAGGAACTGGGACCCGGCTGTTCTTCCAGCGCTGACATAATGCGTTCCTCAATCTCCCAGGTGAAGGCTGCCAGGAGACGAGATGCAGGGAGAATGCTGTCAGGGAGGGGCGAGGCCTCTTCCTCCTCCAGGAACTGGCGAGACAGAGCGTCGGGCTTAATGTTGCGAGAGCCTGGACGATATGAGAGGGTGAATGAGAAGCGAGCGAAGAACAGGGCCCAACGAGCTTGGCGAGAATTTAGTCTCTTGGCAGTACGGATGTACTCCAGGTTTTTGTGGTCCGTCCAAACGAGGAAGGGTACCTTGGTACCCTCAAGCCAATGGCGCCACTCCTCCAGCGCCAGCTTGACCGCCAGTAACTCGCGGTTGCCAATGTCGTAGTTGCGCTCTGCTGGTGAAAGCCGTCGGGAGAAGAAAGCACAAGGGTGCAGCTTCCCATCCTCTGCCGAGCGTTGAGAGAGGACAGCACCTACTCCCATCCGAGGCATCGACCTCCACCACGAACTGTCCTTCGGGGTCAGGAATGAGGAGAATGGGAGCAGAGCTGAAACGCCCCTTGAGGTGTTGGAAGGCGTCGTCGGCTGCAGGAGACCAGCGGAATCGGACCTTGGACGAGGTTAGTGCTGTGAGAGGAGCTGCCACCGTGCTGTACCCACGAATAAATCTTCTGTAGAAGTTGGCAAACCCCAGGAAACGTTGCAACTGTTTGCGGGAATCTGGAACTGGCCATGAGGTGACGGCAGAGACCTTTGCAGGATCCATCTCCATACGATTGTGACCGATGATGTACCCAAGGAAGGAGACAGAAGATGCGTGGAAGTTACATTTCTCAGCTTTAACAAACAGGGAGTTCTTGAGGAGGAGCTGTAGGATCGTCTGAACGTGATGGACGTGTTCTTGTCTGGATCGGGAAAATATCAAAATGTCGTCCAGATAAACAAACACAAACTTGTTGAGATAGTCTCTGAGAACGTCGTTAATTAGGGACTGGAAGACTACGGGAGCATTGGTGAGCCCGAAAGGCATCACCAAATATTCATAGTGTCCAGTGGGAGTGTTGAAGGCCGTCTTCCACTCGTCCCCCTCTCGGATACGGACCAGGTGGTAAGCGTTGCGAAGGTCAAGCTTGGTAAAGATGGTTGCCCCTTGTAACAGTTCGAACGCAGATGCTATGAGGGGGGGGGGGGTAACGATTCTTGACGGTGATGTCTTTCAACCCCCTATAGTCAATGCAGGGCCGTAGAGAACCATCCTTCTTCCCCACAAAGAAGAAGCCGGCCCCGGCAGGAGATGAGGATGGCGGATAATACCGCTAGCCAATGAGTCTCTTATGTAGGTGTCCATGGCCTCTCTCTCAGGTGCAGATAGGGAGTAGGGACGGCCCTTAGGAGGAGCAGCTCTGGGAAAGAGATCGATGGCGCAGTCATAGGAACGGTGGGGAGGCAAAGAGGTGGCCCTGGACTTGTTAAACACCTCCCTGTAGTCGTGGTACTCCGTGGGTACCCCGGAGAGATCTGGGGTGGCACCGGAATGGGCGGGCGGTGTGTGAGTGAGGTCGGCTGTTGGAAGCAGATCTGTTGACGCGAAGACCCCCATGCCAGAATCGAGCCGGTGGACCAGTCGATATGAGGATTGTGACGACGGAGCCAGGGGTATCCGAGGATCAAAGGCAGGTCGGGAGACCTCAGGATATGAAACTGAATGGTCTCGTGGTGTTCTCCCGACAGGAGCATGGAAATGGGGGTGGTCTGATGAGTCACAGTTTCCAGGAGATGACCATCCAGTGCGTTGGCTGGAACAGGACGTGGAAGTGGGACCTGCTTAATCTCCAGCTGACAAGCGAGTTCCTCGTCAATCAGATTAACGTCAGCCCCAGAGTCTATGAAAGTGGCGAGAGTGTGAGATCTCTCACTCAACAGGAACTGCACATGGAACAGGGGACGAAGACTGGGGACAGAGTTCTGGGAACGGCTCAGCAGTATGCCCTTCTCTACTGCTGAGCCTGCCCTTTTACTGGACAGCAGGAGACGAAATGTCCAGCTTGTCCACAGTAGAGGCAGAGCCGTCCCCAACGTCGTCTCTCGCGCTCCTCCGACGTCAGCCTGGTGCGCCCCACCTGCATGGGCTCCGTCCCTCCCTGGATTGGTTCCATGGGAAGTGCTGTGGTGGTAGAAGAAGAACCCCTCTGGTGACCAGGAAACCGGTGAGAACCTCCCTCCAGGCGCTGCTCCCTTCTCCTCGCCTGAATCCGCCTGTCCAGTCTCGTGGTCAGTTCAATGAGACCGTCAAGTGAATGAGGAAGGTCAAACGAAACCAGCTCATCTTTGATGTATGGTGCTAGCCCATTGAGAAAGGCGTCGCACTGGGCCGCCGAATTCCAGTCACTCTGTCGAGCGTGAGTTCTGAAGTCAATGGCGAAGTCAGCGACTGTCCGAGTACCTTGTCGCTGATTCAGTAGTCCCCCGGTGGCGTCAGGGCCCAAAGGCACGGGCCCAAACACCTTCCGTAGCTCATCTGCGAAGGCTTGAAATGAAACACAGGCTGGTGTACCTCTCTCCCACTCTGCTCCCCACTGTCGTGCTCGGCCAGTGAGATGATTAATAGCGAAGGCCACTTTGGCTCCCTCGGTGGCGAATGTGTGCGGCTGCAGAGCAAACAGGATGGAGCAGTTGGTGATGAACGGATTGCAGCCCTCTGGATCTCCAGCGTAGCGTTCGGGTGCCCCTACCGGGGTTCAGAAGCGGTGCTGGGGGATGACGCTGGGCTGGGAGCCGGCTGGGCAGGACTCGAACCAGAAACGGCATGCTGAGTCAACGTGGTTGCCATCTGTTGAACCTGGTTCGCCAGCAGGGTTAACGCTCGCTACAACGCCGAAGCAGAATGACGAGCCTCAGCCGCGTTGGAAGAGAGCTGTGCCTCGTGCTGCTAGAGCATTCCCTCAACGCAGGCTAGACGAGACTGTAGAGTGTTGGAGTCTGCTGGATCCATGTTTGACCAGATTGTACTGAAACGGGCTGTGTTAGAACCCAGATGCAGTACGCCAAAACTCAAAGTTAGTTGGTAATGACTTTTATTATCACCAACACAAATGAAGATCAGCTCACAGAATTTCAGTTCGTTCTTCGGGCGGTAAACCCAAACAATGTCTCTGGGGATCCCACGAAGCGAAGACACGAAGCTTGAACCTACTGTGGCTGGAGAACAGGAAACCCCGTAGCTCGACGAGCTGACAACACGTGTGGGAACGTTGTCAGGGATTGCGCTGAAGATTGGTCGGGGACAGGCAGAAGATCCGTAGCCGGGAAAACAGTCCGAAGAAACAACAGTACCGTCGGGGAGCAGGCAGGAGGATTGTCGTGGTCGAGCGGTGAGGTCTTTGCCAGTGGAGCCGTCAGATTTCTGGAACGCCGAATCGAACACGTGGTCGGGGACAGAAGGCAGGTAGGTACACGGGGAGGCAGGCGAAGAGAGCTGGTCGGGAACAGGCTGGGTCGGCAACAGGAAATCAGGCAGAAAAACGCTGGAGAGTCGTGCATAGTAGCAGAGGAACAATCTGGCAGTGAGTGAACGTGGAGGAGTGTCTTAAATACTGGACTGATTGGTGATGAGCTGCAGCTGTGGGAGAGCAGGCTGCAGCAGTGGGCGTGGCTGGCAGGTAGAGCAGGTCAGAGTGAGGTGAGTGGAAAAATACTGGCAGTGAAGGGGAGGAGGAGAATGCAGGAACCATGACAAGTTTCCTAAATAAAAAAATTAGTTGGCAACTATTTTAATAATCAAATTATCGTCATTTTTTAAACAAGAAAGCCAAACGTTTGCGAATTTCATGCTTCTTAAATGTTGCACTTACTTGAGTATTTTAATCTGATGCTACTCTCTATACTGACTTCACTACACTTGAAAAGGAAATATTAAACTTTTTACTTCACTACAATTGTTTGTGAACTTAGATAGTTGCAAATTTAAATGTTTGCATACAAACTATATGAAAATATACAAATGCAGCCAAAGCAATTTGTTGATTGGTTTGAATATTAATCGGACATTATTTCTGTAATTGTTGTAATTGTAATATTGTAATATTGTATTGTAATTGTAATTTGATGATGTCACCTTAAGCTCTGTGCAGTTACAGAGGCAATGTACGCACAAAACAATTAATCTATTTCTATTAATCTATTTATCTAAGTATTATTGGCAGGTACTATAATGGAGCATCAAAGAAAACCAAAAAAACAAATAAATGAAATAAAATCAAATTAAATAAAATTCAAATGGTTTGATCTATTTAAATCAATTCTGAGGATCTGTTACTGTAAAAAGAATGAGTCTGCCCATTATTTCTATTTTATAGCCCCATCTAATTTCAAGGGGATTTTAATTTATTATGTTTTTTTTAATTAACTTTAATGGCATTCCATATTCTACAGCATTTATGGCTGTAAAATGTGCAAAAAATGAATCTAAACATTCATCATGGGCTCTGACTTTTAAAACACACAGTTATCACTTCACTGTTATTTTCCTCTGAAGGCCACTGTGGTCAAGCCCATACTTAAAACGTCATGCCTGCATAAAATCTCCATTACAGAGCCTCTCATTGATGATTTTATGATTGTGATTATGTGCTGTGGTTTTACAGAATCATTGAAATGAAAAAGCAGACAGGAAAAAAAAAGCCGCCCAAGAAATCCAAAAGTCATTCTTGCGTTTCAAAATGAGAATCGATTTAATGAGCAAACTGCACAACTTATAACTCAACAGTATTGGGAGGTGAGGTACTTTGTTAAATCTATTTTCTTTTAGAAATAAAAAAGGAGTGTGGTGTGTAAATTTACAACACAGTGGTGATGAATATGCATGAACATCATCAGCAAAGATTATAATTAATATTGATGAATGACTGGAATAATGATGGCATCAATAGTTGTTTTTTTCCATTTAGAAGATGATTTCATCATCATAAGACTTGAGCAGACTCAACAAAAGAGAAATCAATAGAACAAAACAATAAATGCATCACAACACATTCAGCAAAGGGTGTGTTTGACTCTCTCCTCGCCTCAGACAGCCGGTGGTGTTTCACAGCGGGACGGACAACTGAAACTTGACTTTGTGTTCGTCGCGGCGTGAGACACTGCTCCATCCCGAGTGGGGGATGACAACTGTGTTGGTCAGCGAGAACAGAGCGTTGCGGATGATGGTCAGCTTCACTGCGTCACACGAGGAAAGGTTCCACAAGACTCCTGTGGGTGACAATAAAGACGGGTGAAAAGACGTCAATCTTGTCTTGTTATAGGGATCACTTCACAGTCTGGAGAACACTGAAAGCCAGTGCTTGGAGGTAGATGAGAACATTGATACTATCTGTGTTTATACAGTATGTATGAGTATTAGAATTAGTATATTAGTATTAGTAAAAATTGGAGGTCGACAGATTATCGGCCTGGCCAATTTTTGCCGATTCTCTGTATCGGTGCTCAGATGACTTTTGCAAACCTTTGAAAACTGAGCATGTTGATTTGATTTTTTTTAAAACTGAGGGTAAAAAAGACAATGACCAACTTGGCAAGAAATTTCCCAAAATTAAAATAAAAATATATAAATAAACAGGGTAAATATCCAGAAAAATATACTTAGACCTGAAATAATTTTATATTTGAAATGTTACTATGAGTTGTTACTATACATATATATATATATATATATATATATATATAATATGACATAGATTTTTTTATTTTTGTCTTATTTCATTTGCGATGTTTGAAATAAAGATCTAAGTCAAAGACATTGTGTTCTTAAGAATGGGATAGACAGATAGCATAACAAAGTGTTGTATTTTTATTTGTGTTTCTTAATATTGGGTAGCATACTTTATTTGGGGATGTGGCAGATCAAAGTCAGATAATTTCAGGGGAAAAGGGAGATAAACTATAGATACAACTTTAATTATCTAAAATCCAAACCTGAGCTGCAAAAATGAAAACTTTCCCAAAGCTTCCTGAGAATATGTGTGGTGTGGCTGCGGAGCTGTCAGCCGCATTCTGTTTCCAAAGCACATTGTCTGAGCATCTGTCGCGGCGACTGTGCCGAGATCTGTTCTGTCTGTAACACTGAGCGCTGAGTGTGTAAGCCCGCTGCCGCTCTCACGTCCCATAGAACAGCCAATACACAGATTAATGCACTGCCAGCCAGTCAGACCAACGCTCAGCCAGCAAGCCGGCTAGCCGTGTGTCCAGCGGACCTCGTAAGCAGACGGACACCCACGCACATGCTGCTTTCACCTGACTTTACCCCTTTAGGGAGAACAGTTGACAGCCACCCAACACAGGCAACTTTTCGGAATTTTTTCGGGTGTGAATGCAAAGCCAGCATTGCAGTTCAGCATAGGCTTTCCAATAAGCCTCAAAATATTCCACATCCTTGGTTTCATTCAACATTCAAAGACAGCATTGTAGTGTTGCGTCAACATTTTTCAACATTTAGCATTTACATCCAAAATTTCTTCAAAAATTACAAGTCAAGAGTTAATTTATTTGCCATTTGTGGTAGAAACCACATAGAAAAGTGGTTAAAAGAGCTTAGCACATAAAGACAGACATGTAAGACATTATAAACACAGTTGAAAGAATGTAAAATAAAAGATAATGATAAGAGAGTAATGACAAGAAAAATAAGTGCCAACATGTGGACAGGCCACCTATCACCTGGCACAAAATGGGGCTAACAATTGCCTGTGCAACATATAAAAATAAAGTGCAACATTTAAGAAAAAAAGTATAACATTTAGTCATTCAGGCTATCAATCTCCAGATGCAAACGGTGTAAAATAATTAAGTGAGTGACTTTGAATATGGTACTAGTTGTGGTGATGACCTTACTTTTAGATACAAATTGGAGATGTCAGTAATACCAGATCATATCTTGGCAATATTTTTTACTGACACAGAGACTTTTTTTTTCCTAGAACAAAAAAGGGTGGTGGAGGTGGTAGGTGTTCTGGCCAAAGGCTGCTTAAAACATTTTTTTGATTGGTCATTTTCAAAATGTTAAATGTATTCCAATTACCACAATGTCAGATACATTAAGCTAATCAGCTGTTTTACTCATGACCAGAATTCACAGAAATTGTCAACATTTTGTGACATTGTGATGCCTTTAATTGTTTCATCCCTAGTAGTGAGTGTTATCGTTACAAAAACAAAAGTCAGAGTTAATTTCAGACAGAGGATATTTGCAATTTCTGCAATTGGCAAAATGTATTTGATTTTATGTCTTTTTGTCTTTCAGATCAAGCAAAAGACACAATTTTCTGCTCTTAGATGAGAGGACAATCAACAGCATGAACCCCAAAACTGGCCCTGGGTTAAAGTTCCTGAATGATTTAAAGAGAATGTTTAAGTAGATTTAAAGCCCAAATGGAGAGACTTTTTGAACAGTGATTTCTCACTTACTTACTTTAATGTATCAACTCAATTGAAATATGTATTGTAAGTGTTGCATGGTCACCTGAAAATTAAGAACATTTTTTTATACTCAGATTAAGAGTTTTATTTAATGTGTGATTTCAATTGAAGCTATATTTTATAATAGGCCAGTGTATCATTATAATGGAATGTTTTTTGTGGTATTTTTTCAACAGAAGAAAAAGAAGAAAAAAAACTAACCAGTTTTTGAGTTAAAATTAACCCAACATTCCAGTAAAAATAACTTCATATTTGGATAGAAATGTTAAACTTATTTATTCAATACAATTCAATTGTATTTATAGAGCCCATTATCACAAAACACAGTTTGCCTTTATAGGGCTTTACAGAATACAACATCCCTCTGCCCTTAGACCCTCACATCGTCTAAGGAAAAACTACCCAAAAAAAACACTGTAACGCGGGGGGGAAAATGGTAGAAACCTCAGGAAGGGCGACTGAGGAGGGATCCTCCTTCCAGGACGGACAGACGTGCAATAGATGTTGTACACATAACAATTAAATTACAGTAATGACAAAAAGGAAGGAGGGGGGGGGGGGGGGCTCTTCTGAGTGGTGAAATACTCTTAGTCAGATTCGGACTCGTACAGCTTTTCAGGAGCGGTAAAATTCTCCTTGTTGGAGTCAGAGTCAGACTTGTATGGCTGTTCAGGAGCACTCCTCATCGAAGTTGGACTCATATGGCTCTTCGTTAGCAGTGAAATACTCCTTATTGGAGTAAGACTCGTACGGCTCTACTATCTACACGTCCTCTGCCTATGAGCGGTGAAATAGTTCTTGTCGGAATCAAACCGGCACGGCTCTTCGGGAGTTTTGAAATACTCCTCGTCGGAGTCGTACTGGTACGGCTCTTCTGGAGCGGCGAAATACTCCTCGTTGTAGTCGGACTCGTACAGTTCCAAGGAAGCAGTGAAATACTCCTCGTCAGAGTTGGAGTCGTACGGCTCTCTGGCAGCAGTGAAATACTCCTCATCCGAGTCGTACTCATACCGCTCTTCAGGACCTGTGAAATACTCCTCGTCGGAGTCGGACTCGTACAGCTCCAAGGGAGCGGTGAAATACTCCTCGTCAGAGTTGGAGTCGTACGGCTCTCTGGCAGCGGTGAAATACTCCTCATCCGAGTTGTACTCATACCGCTCTTCAGGACCTGTGAAATACTCCTCATCGAAGTGGGACTCGTACAGCTCCAAGGAAGCACTGAAATACTCCTCGTCAGAGTTGGAGTCGTACGGCTCTCTGGCAGCGGTGAAATACTCCTCAACCGAGTTGTACTCATACCGCTTTTCAGGACCTGTGAAATACTCCTCGTCAAAGTCGGACTCGTACAGCTCCAAGGGAGCAGTGAAATACTCCTCGTCAGAGTTGGAGTCGTACGGCTCTCTGGCAGCGGTGAAATACTCCTCATCCGAGTCGTACTCATACCGCTCTTCGGGACCTGTGAAATACTCCTCATCCGAGTCGTACTCATACTGCTCTTCGGGACCTGTGAAATACTCCTCGTCGGAGTCGGACTCATACAGTTCCAAGGGAGCAGTGAAATACTCCTCATCCGAGTTGTACTCATACCGCTCTCAGGACCTGTGAAATACTCCTCATCGAAGTGGGACTCGTACAGCTCCAAGGAAGCACTGAAATACTCCTCGTCAGAGTTGGAGTCGTACGGCTCTCTGGCAGCAGTGAAATACTCCTCATCCGAGTCGTACTCATACCGCTCTTCAGGACCTGTGAAGTACTCCTCATCGAAGTCGGACTCGTACAGCTCCAAGGGAGCGGTGAAGTACTCCTCGTCAGAGTTGGAGTCGTACGGCTCTCTGGCAGCAGTGAAATACTCCTCATCCGAGTTGTACTCATACCGCTCTTCGGAACCTGTGAAATACTCCTCGTCGAAGTCGGACTCGTACAGCTCCAAGGGAGCGGTGAAATACTCCTCGTCGGAGTCGGACTTGTACGGCTCTTCGTGAGCAGTGAAATACTCCTCATCCGAGTCATACTCATACCGCTCTTCGGGACCTGTGAAATACTCCTCGTCGGAGTCGGACTCGTACAGTTCCAAGGGAGCAGTGAAATACTCCTCGTCAGAGTTGGAGTCGTACGGCTCTCTGGCAGCGGTGAAATACTCCTCATCCGAGTCGTACTCATACCGCTCTTCAGGACCTGTGAAATACTCCTCATCGAAGTGGGACTCGTACAGCTCCAAGGGAGCGGTGAAGTACTCCTCGTCAGAGTTGGAGTCGTACGGCTCTCTGGCAGCAGTGAAATACTCCTCATCCGAGTTGTACTCATACCGCTCTTCGGAACCTGTGAAATACTCCTCGTCGAAGTCGGACTCGTACAGCTCCAAGGGAGCGGTGAAATACTCCTCGTCGGAGTCGGACTTGTACGGCTCTTCGTGAGCAGTGAAATACTCCTCATCCGAGTCATACTCATACCGCTCTTCGGGACCTGTGAAATACTCCTCGTCGGAGTCGGACTCGTACAGTTCCAAGGGAGCAGTGAAATACTCCTCGTCAGAGTTGGAGTCGTACGGCCCTCTGGCAGCGGTGAAATACTCCTCATCCGAGTCGTACTCATACCGCTCTTCAGGACCTGTGAAATACTCCTCATCGAAGTGGGACTCGTACAGCTCCAAGGAAGCACTGAAATACTCCTCGTCAGAGTTGGAGTCGTATGGCTCTCTGGCAGCGGTGAAATACTCCTCAACCGAGTTGTACTCATACCGCTCTTGGGGACCTGTGAAATACTCCTCGTTGAAGTCGGACTCGTACAGCTCCAAGGGAGCGGTGAAATACTCCTCGTCAGAGTTGGAGTCGTACGGCTCTCTGGCAGCAGTGAAATACTCCTCATCCGAGTCGTACTCATACCGCTCTTCGGGACCTGTGAAATACTCCTCATCCGAGTCGTACTCATACCGCTCTTCGGGACCTGTGAAATACTCCTCGTCGGAGTCGGACTCGTACAGTTCCAAGGGAGCAATGAAATACTCCTCGCCAGAGTTGGAGTTGTACGGCTCTCTGGCAGCGGTGAAATACTCCTCATCCGAGTCGTACTCATACCGCTTTTCAGGACCTGTGAAATACTCCTCGTCAAAGTCGGACTCGTACAGCTCCAAGGGAGCAGTGAAATACTCCTCGTCAGAGTTGGAGTCGTACGGCTCTCTGGCAGCGGTGAAATACTCCTCATCCGAGTCGTACTCATACCGCTCTTCAGGACCTGTGAAATACTCCTCGTCGAAGTCGGACTCGTACAGCTCCAAGGGAGCAGTGAAATACTCCTCGTCAGAGTTGGAGTTGTACGGCTCTCTGGCAGCAGTGAAATACTCCTCATCCGAGTCGTACTCATACCGCTCTTCGGGACCTGTGAAATACTCCTCGTCGGACTCGTACAGTTCCAAGGGAGCAGTGAAATACTCCTCGTCAGAGTTGGAGTCGTACGGCTCTCTGGCAGCGGTGAAATACTCCTCATCCGAGTCATACTCATACCGCTCTTCAGGACCTGTGAAATACTCCTCATCGAAGTCGGACTCGTACAGGTCCAAGGGAGCAGTGAAATACTCCTCGTCAGAGTTGGAGTCGTACGGCTCTCTGGCAGCGGTGAAATACTCCTCATCCGAGTCGTACTCATACCGCTCTTCGGGACCTGTGAAATACTCCTCGTCGAAGTCGGACTCGTACAGCTCCAAGGGAGCAGTGAAATACTCCTCGTCGGAGTCGGACTTGTACGGCTCTTCGGGAGCTGTGAAATACTCCGTGTCGGAATCAGATTCAAACATCTGTTCTGGGGCGGTACAATACTCAGATTGAGAGGTCCTCTGCTCAATCTTATCATCAGTTTTGTTCTCCTCATCATCATCCATATCTGTGCTGCTGTGACTGAGGGACCTATTCAGCCGCTGAGCAGTCACTGGAATCTTTGCAACAGAGATACACTCTGGCCAGAACACACTCTCTTCATCACTGCCATCAGTGTCTTTCATCTCGTCATCACCTTCATACCCCATCTTTGAAATTGTGCAAAAAAAAATTGCTTGGTAACCTTCGCCTCCTGAAGTTGCCACTTTTCTTTTTGTCTTTGTTTTGTTTCCTGACAAAACAAATGTTCTATAAACGTCTTTGTTAAGTAAACTAAGACTTCAACCTGTCAGTAGTTGTGCTCTGGTAATAGATGTGCTGCCTCCTGAATTACTTCATTTGCACTGAATGTATGAATTTTCTGCTATTCCTAAACTGCCTGCCTTCCAGCCTTCTTTATGACATCATAACATTCCATTTGGTATCAAAGGAAACAAAATTCTGTGATGACAATTTGTATTGGTGACATCACAACATTACATCAGAGTTCTGTGACATCATAACATTCCATTTGGTATCAAAGGCAACAAAATTCTGTGATGACAATTTGTATTGGTGACATCACAACATTACATCAGAGTTCTCTGACATCATAACTTTCCGTATCTATGGCAAGCTGTTTTAACATTAAATGGCTGTTTGATAATCTGGAATAAACATTACAGATATCAACAACTTAATCTTGAGAAGATATGATTAAATTTTGACTAGTCACAATTTTCATTCAACATATCTATAATCAAACAACAGTTAGAGATATCCAAAATTCTGTTTCGATAGTCAAAACTGAATTACTAATATCTGTAATGACATCATTGAAACAGACATTCGACTCATCATGCATCCTAAATAACAATAGCTGATATCTGTAAGCTAGTTTTGAATAGGCTGAATTAAAGTTAAAGATATCTCAAATGTTCCTGTATCTGAAAAGTCTGCTTTGTTTAGTTTAAATGACTACTCTTACCCCCATCGAAGTGTTTTGAGAAAACTGGTTCTACAGCACATGAAAGTCAACATTCCTCCCAGCCTGGACCCTCAGCAGTATGCTTACAGAACCAACAAATCCACAGAGGATGCCATATCTACTGCTATATACCACACTGTAAAAATCTGAAAATAAAAAAGCTGCATTCCAATGCCACTCTACTTATAAATACAGTATTTCCTGTGTTGGTCTTACATTCATAATATGAGTTATATATTAATAATATAAGTATAATCCAACACTTAAATAACATCTTTACTAATTAAACCTGTTCCCACTTTCCAGATATTCCTACAAAATATTCGACATCATTTGAATGTTCATATTCATTTATTCATCATCACCTTCCTCCATCTCGTCATCAGCTTCATACCGCATGCCACTGATTTCACTGTCAGGAGACGTGTGTGTGTGTGTAAACTTGATGTAGTAATATAAAAACTATTTTGTTGCATAAAAGGAAAAATTTAAATAAACAATAAACATGATCGGTGGTAATCAAAAAAACAAGATATACTTGGAATATTCAATCAAAAACAAAAAGAATCTGGCACTTTTTAAATGTGCTGAACACGGTTCTCTGCTAAAGACACAACAATCTGACATAAAGTCACATGTTTGCCATTTCGAAACACTGCCATTCAAAATGACACTACATGAGCTTACTGGCCAGTATATGTGCCACCTGGCCAAACACCTCAATGGTTAATTGTTACCACTTCAATCAGGAAGTAAGCACTATAAAAAGACTACAGGTGAGCACCTTTTTTTTTAGAACAACAATGGCAGACTTCGCAGAGAGAGGAAGAGGCAGGGTGAGAATGAGAGGGGGAGGAAGAGTGAGAGGTAGGGGTAGAGCTGGTAGAGGAGTTCATGGCCAAAGAAGAAAACTTTCAAATGAAATCAGAGCAACCTTAGTTGATCCTGTCGTCAGCCATGGGCTGACAATGCGAGAGGCTGGACAGAGAGTGCAGCCCAACTTGAGCCGTTTTTCTGTCACCTCTGTCACACACATTTTTTAGACTGGAGTACAGGTATGTAGAGGAAGCTGCCACTGTAAACTTGTTTTTGGAAAATAATGAAATCAGAGTACGAGAAATTCAAAGCCACATCATCCAAGACAACACCATATTCAACAACATTCAACGAGTCAGTCTGTCCACATTGGCTCGCATTCTCAAATGAAACCAAATCAGATTGAAACAACTTTATAAGGTGCCTTTTCAGAGAAGAAAAACTCTCAAAGAAACAAAGATGTATGTTGATGTAAGTACAATATTGAATGCAGTACACTACACGTAACATTGTTTCCCAGTGTACTGGATAACACCATATTGACTGATTTTTGTTCTTTGTTTTCAGGGAGTACTGGATGCTCATGCAGTCCCACATGAGTTCATCTTTATAGATGAGGCAGGGTTAAACCTAGCAAAGACCAGAAGAAGGGGAAAAAACGTCAATGGCCACAGAGCCATTATAGATGCTCCTGGCCAATGTGGTGGGAACATCACAATGTGCGCTGCCATCTCCAATACGCATGGTGTCCTCTACCATCATGCCAACCTTAGACCATACAACACAGCTCATATTCTCACAGTTCTGGACAGACTCCAAAGAAACCAGTATGTTTTAGTATGGGACGATGGGAGCTTTCATCGTTCAGCCCCAGTCCAAAACTGGTTTGCTGACCACCGACCATTTCTCGTGCAATACCTCCAACCATACTCACCATTTCTGAATCCCATAAAGGAGTTCTTTTTGGCATGGCGATGGAAGGTATACGACCGGCAGCCCTTTGTGTGCATGCCTCTTGTGCAGGCTATGGAAGAGGCATGTGATGAAATTGATGTGGGTGCGATTCAGGGATGGATAAGGCACTCAAGGCACTTCTTCCCTCGATGTCTGGCAAGGGAAGATATTGCCTGTGATGTGGACAAGGCATTGTGGCCAGACCCAGCTGTGCGGCAAGATGCTGCCTAATTATTTTTCTTGCCTCTTTTATTCTTTTCTATATATGTTTTGTATATGTTTTCTGCACATTTTTTTCTGCAATTTTCTTTTTCAGTTTACTGTTTTTTGTGAGTATATGTTTGTTCACTTCAATGTAAATATATCTGCTGTGCATATGTTGCACTGACTTTTTTTGGTGAAAAATAAAAAAATAAATGTTTCAACAGCATGTGTGTGTATCTGCAAATATGTTGGTACATGTGAACAATCTGAAGAATTTTCTACAATTTAAACTATTTAAGTATTATGGCAAAGCATACTACAGATGAGAATGCTTTTCATTATGCCCAACAGTGTTTAGTTGGTTAGACAAAAATCTAGTAATATGAATAAAGTGTGTGCCATTTGGTGCAAAAGTTTGATTTTGGTAATGCTATATGTAGTTTTGGTTGCAGTGCTGCAATATGCAGGATGTATGAGGTATTTTGCAGTTTGGGTGTGTGGTTTTGTGAATTGTGTTAAGTATTTTGATAAAACCAGCCTAGTTTGCAAAATTGTGTTTTCGCAATTGGAAAAAACTGTAACACCTTTAAAAAGTATTTCTTCAGTAAACAAAAAAATAAGTTATTTTACAGTATGCAAACATTTAAATAAAAAAAAGTCTTCACAAAGTATACAATATAAAATATTTAAAGTCATTTATATGGTTATACATTTTAAAAAAATCATAATACTTTATACCATAAAGAAAACTTAAAAAAAAAAAATTACTCTGTGCTTTTTTTAATAAAACGTAGTAAATCTTAGTAAAAAAAAAAAAAAAAAATCAAATACATTTTCCAGGGGAAAAACAGAAAAGAAAGAAAGAAAAGAAATGTCCCCTTGTCTGTGCTGCTGAATTTTCCACTTCAGGGTCTGAGAAGAAAACTCCATATTTCATTGGGACGTATGCTTCCCAGTCAGGAGGGGATTTATGGAGGTCCCAGGCAAGAAAAAACTAAACATTCATTCATTTACAATGCTGCTTTGAAGTACTGAACATTAATTAAAAGCAGAAAAAGCAGCTATCTAGTTGTATTTCTGAATCATTCAGTCCAGCACAAAGCAGGGCTTACCAGAGCTAAAATCCATTAATCACTCAACAGAAAAATGAGCTGTTAATCGTTTAAGTCGTGTTTTAGGCAATACTGCCAAATATGCACTGGTCCCAGCTCCTCTAAAGTCAATATTTGCTGGTTTTCTTTGTCCTCAGTGAAAACAAACTGAATGTTTTGGGTTTTGAAATTCTGTTTTTGGACAAAAATAAGCAATTCTAAGATTGTTTTTTTTTTAAATCAAGCAGATAATGAACATAACACTCTATAATAAAGATTATTAAGTTGCAGCACTACTTACCTTTTACACCTCTGTACCTGTTACAATCATTTGATATCAAATGATTTTATTTATACTAAGAATGTTTTTAAGCTGGAGTACTCCTCTTTGTCGTAAGCCCCTCCCATCATATGACCACAGGCATGTGCACACATTTTATACCTACATTGATTTATTTAATCTTGTTACATTTGAGAGCTCTCTCTGTTTATTTCATTTAATATTTATCTAAAAGGGACACAGCATATTAATCATCATTAGTATAAAATAGAAATGTAAATATGCTGGTGTTCACAGGACTGCTAATTAACATCCGCAGTCCCTTGGCAGGTAACAAACGGTAGAAATATCAAGAAAGAGATATAAAGGGGAAAAAAGACGATAAAAAATACAAATGAGACAAGTATTAGCTAGCCACCATGCCACAGTTGACTGATCCCCATAAAATAGAAACTCAGTGTTAGAGGAAAGATTAAAGTTAAATAAACACAGACAACACTTTTTCTTGTTGGAGGGCAAGGAATAATAGGGAGGGGGAGATACAGCAAGCTCACCTGCAGAGTCATACACATGCATTGACAGTGTTTGATTTCCCAGCAATATACTGCCATTCTAAATGTCGGTGTGGTCTTTGGGTTATTATAAGTCCCCAATTAATAATGACATTCATTCAAATCTTCAATTAAGACAATTGAGGGAGAGCAGGCCGAGCATGAAAAAAGACATTAAAAACAATCAACAAGCAAACAAAAACAATTTAAATAGAAACAAAATCACACAAAATGACAAACAATAATAGCAATGTCAATAGCTAGAATTAAAAATTTAGAATAACAAACACGTTATGGTGTAGAAGTATGATTAAAAACATTTACACGCACTTAAAATAAGATCTGAAATAATACATTTGAATGCTGTTATGGTAAAAGAGTGTCCAAATTTAACATCATTTTCCCTCCCAGCACACAGAGCCATTTTACGACGACCCCAACAGGAAGAACTACAACAGCTACAGAATATACCTGTCCTCCCCACAAGGCTACGGAGAGGAGCAGTACGAGGACGAGCTGGCCCACCTGACCCCGTCCTCCTCTGACGGCTACGCCGGCCAGTCGCTCCAGTTCAAAGCCAACAGCAACTACGCAGACTTCTACTCCACCACGCAGAGGCCTTCAAACAGGGCCAACAAGTTCACTGGCTCCCCCGACTCCTGTGTGTAAAAACTGAAATGGACACTGTGTACGTTGAGCTTCTGTTTCTGTGGGTGTTTGTGTGTGTGTGTGTGTGTGTGTGAGGATGCATGTGGATGTGTGTGCATCTGTTTTGAAACTGTGCTGAATAACCAGGGCTGGGTTTGCCACATGCAGGAGTTATTATCTAGAACCTCTTTTGCTTTATTCATTACTGCAATCGATTTTAAGACCTTGGATTGTAGATGTTTTATGTGAGGTTTCCAATTAAGATTTTCATCAATTATTACTCCTTGAAATTTGGTTTCTGTTGCCCTTTCAATGTCCACCCCATCAATTTGAACCTTTGTTTGTGTAATTTTTCTGCCATTCCTGAATAGCATTATTTTTGTTTCGCTCAGATTTAATGATAGTTCATTTATATTGAACCATGATTTTAATTTACTCATTTCTGAGCTAACCAATGAAAGTACTTCATTTAGATCATGACCGGAACAAAATATATTTGTGTCACTGGCAAACAAAACAGGTTTTTTAAACATCTGAAACATTACATATATCATTAATGTATAAAATAAACAGTTTGGGGCCCAACACTGACCCCTAGGGGATTGCTATTTTCATCTTATGTGGAAATGTATCAGTTTGAAATGATAAGTTACAGATGTATGATAGTGGTTTTGCAATGCATGTATTTACCTTTTTTAGTGTGATCATATCAAAATCATCACAATCAGTAGATTTTTTATTTTTACATTTAGTAGTTATTTCAATAATTTCCCTTTCATCTACTGCTGTGAGGAACATCGAGTGTTGATTTCTTTCAATAAACCTTCCCACATCTACCCTGATCAGGAATTTCGCTTGCAAGGTCAGGTCCAATATTTACAAAAAATATAATTGTGTTAATTGCAGCAACATCCATATCATATTCCTCTTTATCATTGTCCATAAAGTAGTTGGGATAACTCATCTTTCCAGACCCATTTTTTATCACACTGTTAAATATGTTCCATATTCCTTTAATGTCATTTCTATTATCATCTAACATTTTCTTATAATATTCCTTCTGTTTCTTAAAATATTGGTTAATTTATTTTTATATATTTCGTATTTGTTCTCTGCCTCCTTCGTTTTCTTCCTTATGAAAGCTCTATATAATGAATTTTTTAATAGATCAATGTTGAAATCTCCACAAATAAAAGCTGTTTTGTGATTGATCCTTGAAAATAGTTCTTCTATCCAGTCTTTAAAGATTTCAACGCATGTGCATGGAGAAGGAGAGCGAGCGCTGACAGCCTCTCTGCTGAGGGTCGGAGGGCGTGATGATGCAGACGTGAGGTTTGTGAGGCCGGGCAGCGTCCCTGGTGTAATAATGCTGAATCAGATACTCCAGGTAGCCCGTCAGCAGCAGAGACTTCCTGCGTAATGTCCGCATGCTGGTCATGTTAAACACCTGGCAACATGAAAATGACTTCAATGTGAATCACGGCTCCAAAAGCATTTTCTGTTATCTGCTGCTTATATCACTGAAAAAAAAAAATTCATCAAACTCAGGGTTAAACAAGTATACCTTTCTTTTTTAAATTTCTCATTCTTATACCTTTTTGTTATGTTTTTAACAGTGAATTTGATTTTTATTAATTTTATTAATATTATACATTCTTTACTTAAATTTGTGTTACTGCTTCATCATGTTATAATTATTTTATTTTATTTTTTTATTTATCCAACTGTGTCTTCTCATCTCGAGCATCGCTGGCGAGAATGTTGCACTACCACCTAAAAAAAGAAGACAAAAACAAGCATTACATTTTAAGATGTGCACTTTCTTTAAAAAGGGTAGTTTCTGATGAAAATGCTTTAAAAAAAATTATGATTCCCTCCTCTCCAGCTCCTGGAAGATCCTCCGCATGTGCATGGAGAAGGAGAGCGAGCGCTGACAGCCTCTCTGCTGAGGGTCGGAGGGCGTGATGATGCAGACGTGAGGTTTGTGAGGCCGGGCAGCGTCCCTGGTGTAATAATGCTGAATCAGATACTCCAGGTAGCCCGTCAGCAGCAGAGACTTCCTGCGTAATGTCCGCATGCTGGTCATGTTAAACACCTGGCAACATGAAAATGACTTCAATGTGAATCACGGCTCCAAAAGCATTTTCTGTTATCTGCTGCTTATATCACTGAAAAAAAAAAAAAAAAAAATTCATCAAACTCAGGGTTAAACAAGTATACCTTTCTTTTTTAAATTTCTCATTCTTATACCTTTTTGTTATGTTTTTAACAGTGAATTCGATTTTTATTAATTTTATTAATATTATACATTCTTTACTTAAATTTGTGTTACTGCTTCATCATGTTATAATTATTTTATTTTATTTTTTTATTTATTTACAGAATTTTTTAACTAATTGATTTTGTATTTCTACCATCTCGCTATTTGCCATCCATTGTTGACATTTTTATTTATTTATTTTTTGATCATTTTTATTTTTTTATTTTATTTTATTAATATTTTTCATTATTCATGTATTCACTTTGTATTAATACTAGATCTTGCTATTATATTTCTTTTTAATTCATATTTATTTAATTATCTTTATTTCTATTTTTATCATTACTTACTATTCATTTGGTATTACTACTACCAACTTGCTATTTTAGTTAAATTTATTTTTATTATTGTGAATGTTTTTATTTCTACATCTTCTATCATCATCAGCATTATTATTATTATAATTATCATTATTATTATTAATCTATTTATTTTTAATTATTTTTTATGATCACTATTACTATCTCTCCATGTAAAGAGGTGTTTTTGTCCATTTACTTGTGCTTGAACACACTGAACTACTTTAAATTTAGGGATTTGCACACAAATATTTATAGTATTTATCAAACTCAGGGTTAAACAGCCATACCTTTCTTTTTTAAATTTCTCAGTCTTATTCCATTTTGTTATGTTTTTAGTCTTGATTTTGATTTTTATTTGATTTTTAAAATTTTTTTATAATGAATTTTTTTACTTAGATTTTATGTTACTATTTCATCATGCTGTAATTATTTCATTTTATTTTTTTATTTACAGGTTTTTATTTATTGATTGATTCTGTATTTCTAACATCTGTCGTTCTGCCATTTTCCATTCATCCATTGTCGTCATATGGCTCTTCGGGAACTGTAAAATACTACTTGTCAGGATTAGATTCATAAGGCTGTTTGGGGGCGGTACAATACTCAGAGTGAGAGTTCCTCCTTTGTCTCTGACAGAGATGACGAGGCCTACGCTGGATCTGAGAAGGCCCTGCAATCTCATCATCAGCTTTGTTCTCCTCGTCAGAATCAGATTCATACAGCTGTTTGGGGGCAGTACAATATTCAGAGTGAGAGTTCCTCTGCTCCTGGTGGAGAAGGTCCAGCAGCACTGCCAGAGACTCTCTGCTCAGCCTGAAGTCCTGCCTGGTGTCACCCTCGTCAAAAAACCTGTCCAGCACAGGAACGGCCAGGTTGATCCTGCAGTACAGGGGTCTGGTCTGGATTGGGAAACGAGGAGAACAGGGGATGAAAAATGGTTATTTAAACAAAAGCTATATAATTTGAGTTAATAAGATCTTTTAGTTAATTTTATAGCTTAGATAGATGATGCTTATTCTATCTATCCACTTGAAAGAGAGTTAGTTGATCACTTTATCAAAGTAACCGGTTGTCTTATGATCAGTATCAGGTTATCAGTCACTTTATTAATTTGAAATATATTAATTAATAGAAATGAAGTAAAACAAAAATATAGCAAAATACATTGTAGAAATTAATGTACTTCACGTTAACTAAACAATATCGGACATCAATGTACATTTGAATATTATAGCCTGACATCTCAGCACTTTATTTAATAAACAAACAAATAAAAACCCTGATACAAGACATCACAATAGTTTATATGATTAGTGTTAATGTCACTTCTTGGTAATGAATGTATACAGGTATGCTAGCTACCGCTAACTGTTATCTAGTTAATGATAACATTACTTTGGGTTAAATAACAGGTTTACCTCTCCATGGTCCGCTCTCAGCCAGAGATGAATCAGCCGCCGGCGCTGAACATCTGGTGATGCAACCAGGAAATCCTCCGAGGGCTAGACCGTCCCATTTAACAACTGCTGATGCGGTCTTTGGGGGTGCCTCCGAAGGCCGCGTAGGCCGCG
Source organism: Plectropomus leopardus (assembly GCF_008729295.1). Lineage (NCBI taxonomy): Eukaryota > Metazoa > Chordata > Actinopteri > Perciformes > Serranidae > Plectropomus > Plectropomus leopardus. The sequence continues at coordinate 30,628,824 of NC_056477.1, forward strand.
TCCTCCAAAGGATGCAGACCCTGAATTGGGACACAACTACGGACAGTGATGACGAGGCCTACGCTGGATCTGAGAACGTCCTGCAATCTTATCATTAGCTTTGTTCTCCTCGTCATCATCTGAATCTGTACTAATGTGACTGAGGGGCCTACTCAGCCACTTAACAGTCACTGGAATCTTTGCAACAGCAGTCGGGATACACTCTGGCCAGAACACACTCGCTTCATCATTGCCATCACTGTCTCCAATCTCGTCATCAGCTTCATACCCCTCGTCATCTCCGAAATTATGTACAAAATTTGCTTTGTCACCTTCGCCTTCTGAAGTTACCTAACATCGTCCTCCTCCTAGTTGGCGATGTGCACGTGGAAATTTCATACTATCACTTACCTGTACTGGATGTATGGAATCATGACGTGACTGTAGTAACCATGAGGCTGCCTCCATAATGTATGTGCAAATTGCAGAGCTGCATACCTATATGTGTAATGGTGCCCTGGGCCAAGATGTGTATAAAAAATTCTAGTGTGGTGAGATGCTATTTTGAGGTCCACATAGAGCAAACCACAGGTGCCCTGTAGCACAACACACTCCAGTTAACTCTGCAAAATTTCCACTGAAAACCCCACACATAAAAAAGTTAATTACAACATTAAGCTGGTGCTGTCCTGACAACAGATCAATTATTCAATGAATAATAGTGCACTTTGGCAGAGCAGAAAGCAGCCATAAGATTAAAATACCAGGGTTACCACTACAAATCTATTTTGTTATTTCAGAGAGAAATAAACCTCCTACTGTTCTCAATGTCAGAATGACCTGATGTAGCTCAGGTTAGAGTTTGGCTTACAGCAGAGGACAGAGTGGCTGTCAAGTGGCTGTCAAGATAATCCATGGGGGAAATCACTTCAAGACAAATGACATGAATAGACACCATTTGGGGGATGACATTGCATAACTTTATTCTGCTCTCTCTAGAACAAAGAACATGTCAAATATGCCCTCCCTGAAAAATATTCATATTTGTTCACAAATGTTCAGAGATATCTAGTTCTGTATACAGAATATATGTTGATACATACATGATACATAAAACATTACAGCAAAACTGTGCATTGCCAGATTATTGATTTTATGTAGAGAACACACATGCTCACTCGTTTCCATAGTTACCCAACTATAACTGCACACTGAGTTGCTTACAGCACTGTTATACACTGATGGTATTAGAATTATTGTATACTATATATACATGTTTAATGGTTGCCATTTGAATATGTTGTGCCTGTGGCTTCTTCACTTTGTGCTTGTAGGATTCCTCTAGGACAGGGATACTCAACTTGCTTTGCTTGGGGGCCACTTTAGCAAAATGACAGGGGGCCCTGGGCCAGTTGCAGGATTTTAGGACATTTCTAAGATTTCATGAAATTTCTGGAATTTCAAGTCACTTCTGAGATTTCAGGACATAGAGTTCAGGATAGGATATTGGGATGTTTCTATGATTTTCAGACTTTTCTATGATTTTCGAACATTTCTAGGATTTTTGGACATTTCTAGGATTTTCGGACATTTCTAAGATATTAGGGCAGGATATCCGTTTCTTGGAATTCAGGACGTTTCTAGGATTTTAGAACATTTTTAGGATTTAGCATGTTTCTACAGTTCTCACTTTTTTGGAGTTCTGGATGTTTTCAGGATTTCAGGATATTTCTATTTCTTTACCAGTGTGAATCATTTTATTTTACTGTGAAATAGAAAATGGTTGGGGGGTCACGGAGCACCCTATCAAGGGCTGTAAGTTGAGTATCATTGCTTTTTGAGATGGACAAATTGCTTTTCTCCATTATGATTGCTGTATGATATAAAACAGGAAGCTTTCTTTGGAGCATTGTTAGCTGTGGATATTGCTGTTAAGCTGAAGCCACATGTACAGACAACTCAATGAATGGTAAGTAAAACTGGGGTAAACTATGACAAAATAATTGCAGCAAGATGAGTTAAAAGTTTGAAAAACAATATTAATGCTTTTCATTATTCACTGACATCATTAGGTGAGTACTTAAATGTACCTTTTCACCATTGGTGGAAACACATTGCACTAAAGATGGCACCTGTCAGGTATGTCAGGTAATGATGTAGTTAAAATGAGTCAAGAAGCAGAGTGTGATTGTCCTTTCTGGTCAGATGTTTACAGTATGTTGGACCTCTGACCAACAGCAGCTGTTTATCCAGGTGTATCAACCTAAGTACATGTCAACATCACTGCAGCAAGCATAGAAACCAACCCTGCTGTTAATACTGGAATTCTTGTGAATGCAACTATATAGCAAATAAGTATCACATAGAGACCAAAATAAAATAACAAATTCTAACTCTTGGAATCAAGAAAACAACATCTGTCATGATCAAACTGCTGCAACACTGACACTGTAGCCCATCAATCTTTGCAAACGTCATTTCATCCTTTAACCACAACAGATCATGATTGGATATAAAATCTGCAAATAAATAGAAACTAATGCTTTAAGTATTTGAATATGGGTTATTGCCAATAGAGTTCTCCCACAGATTCCCCTACTCTTCACAATCATCCTGCACGTGCAGCACCACGACCAGGTTTTCATAGTACTTACAGAGGGTCTGCGACTCAAATTTACTGCAGGAGGGTCACATAATATTTATATATTTTAGATTTAAGTTTTAACTTAATTTTAGTTTTTTGGTTTTTCTCAAAAATTAAAATATGTCTGAAAATACACAAACATAATCCCAACATTTAATTAGAAAAGATAAATCAGCCTATTCATTAATAAAATTCTATTTAATTTACTGTACACAGCATTAATGATATATGATTACCCACAAATCCTTGTGCAGTCATGTGAGCTAGCTGGAGCTAAGTCACTATGCGGCACTTTTCCACTTTTCGGCAAGGTGAACTAGTTAGCTTTCAGTTACTATTAAAACAAAGTGGCCAATAAGCTTTGTCATTTTTCCAAATGCACGGGCATTCTCGTGAGCCACAGAGGATTGTTTGGTTACGTTTTGAACAAGAACCTCTGACACCATGTCCTCCTCAGAAACCACTAGCGAAAGTGCAGAGCATAAAGCTAACACACTTAGCATTGCTACAACTGCTGCTGACTTAGCAGCTAACCTTACAGGCAGTGCAAACAAGAGAAGACCCTAAATTATTCAGAAAACTATCTCAAAAGCAACTCAGTTCTATACAACATTTGTAATAGGGGGCAGTTCTGCAACATTTGTTTGTCAGGTCCATGCGGGTAGTAAGTGGGCTGAAAAATGGGCTCTGTATGGGATTGTTCATGGTTTCCATATTGACTCTATGTCAATTGCTCACATTCTGGGTTTACCAAAGTGAACCCCAGATAAGATGCCCATTTTGGGCCCATACATACTTGGTACCCGTGCAAAACCCTTGTGGTGCCCACTTTGGTAAACCCACCCATGTGGACAATATGGAATTTGTGGACAATCCCATATAGGGCCCATTTTTCAGCCCATTTACGATGGGCTCCACGTACTAATGTTGGCTGGGTAGTGGAGGGTATATGCAGGTATTGTTTTATGATAGTTTATGGTGTTCTCATAGCCAAAAAGCGATCGGAAAGAGTGTACCCACTTTCACGTCCATGCAGTACACCCATCTTAAACATGTTGAAGACCTCTGTCCCAGTATATCCTGAAAATAACTTCAGGGTAGACACAGCAAGATTCATTTGTGTGGAATTATAGGAAGAGCCAGAAGCTATGTTGGTTTCTTCTAACCATGACCAACAATAACTAAGTATTTCTTTCCTACGACAACAATAATTTTCTAAACTTTATCACAAGTTGTGTTTTTAAAAAAAAATAAATAAATAAATCACAATATAGATTTATTGCTTAGAAATGTGGCTTTGTTAATGGTTATGCTTGACTCTGTCGACCTTGTTCAGAATGACAGTGTTGATTCACAGACTGGATGATCTGGTTTAAAGTGCATTGATGATGGTTGAGTTGGTTATGCAGTTAAGATTCTGATGATGGAGGAAGTCTTTGGTCATCCTGACCAGGTTTCAGCCTGTAATAAATACCTCTGTCACAAAGTCAATTTTTATGTGATTGATTTGCAAAGTTAATGTTTAAGCTCATAGCACTGTACAGTCAGTTTGATATTAGCACTCTCGGCTAATGGGTTTATTTGTAACTGCCACTAAAATTAAAACTCATTTTAGATAAAACAATACTGCACAGACTTTTAACTTCCAGAGCTATTTTGTGTAAATCTTTCAAAGAATGTGTTTTAGCCAAAGTTCTCCCAACACATTAGTCACGTTATGACAACTGAGCCGTTTCCTCGACAAAAGAGCAAACGCCATCCACTGATGAAAGCCATGAGATTCAGTTTACACTCTTGGCCAAATTTTTAATTTTTTGCTGTCAGTTTGTCTTTTCATTCTCTGGTGGCACTTTCAATACAATTTAGTGCATTTCTGAATTTTTTGAGACTCAGAACTTCATGCAATACACTTGCAACTTAGCCTGCTCTAGAGGATGAATACCAGCATTGACAGATAAGTAATAGCAACATTCAGTGTGTACCAGCTGGTTGACATGGACTTGCATCCCATAAGATTATAGGCCCTGCTGAAACAATCTATAGTGTATGGTCTGCAGTGCATAGCACCGGAGAATTTAGGGTGAGTCCAACTCCACTTTTGATAGTTTAGTGGTTCATAATCTGGGTGCAAAGAAGCAACAAGGTGCAAAAGGGTTGTATTTAATCCCTTAATTAGGTGTTTTTTGGCGTAACATAAATTTAACCAATCAGAGTGTCATCTCACATTCCCTTTAAAAGCTGGGTGTGCCAGCAAAACAAAAAAATGTAGTTATAAACTTGACAGAGGGAACAGAACTAAACTTTAAGCTCCTGAAGTAATCAATGAAGTAGGCTGCTCCTCAAGCCTAACATGCACAATGTCTCAGACAGCAGCTTTCACTCACCCACAACCCATCCATGCATTTCTGTGTGCCCCAAATGCACTTGTGCTAAACATTTTAGACCACGTGCTAGATATTGTTTAAATAGGGCACATGATCTGAGTAGATGGATGCAAGTACATTTTGCTCCTTACACAACGTGGGTGCTGGCTGTGGATAGGCGCATAGGTCTGAAAACACCAAAGACAGTTGTGTTACGCTTTGTGCTGAATGTAAAATAGGGTGTAATATTCTTGATCCTGTACTTCAAGGACAGTTACAATAGTCACTTGGTCCCGAGCAAGACACCAAATACTACTACTACTTGTCGAATTGCAGAGACATTAGGTGTCCACAGAATGATGTGGGGACCATATTTTGTTTTCCTCCTTCACCTTTCCATTTAGTGCCACTGACAAATAGAAGGGAAAATGTCAATGTCATTATTATTATGTAGACTAGATTTTAAATAACATTTTCTGTGGATATGACCTTTTCTCTAGTGCCACTGTTGATGCTACATTTACTGAACTTTTGTATACAAGAAATGTCAAAATCTAAAAGATAGGTTGCCATGAAATGCACTGAGTAAACTCATACTCCCTCAACACAAACCCTCTCCATTTTGGACACAGTGAACTTTCTTCTAACTCTAGGATGTCTCATAATCCATCTAGTAGATTGCCATGGAAACCGCTCCTGATTGGACAAATCACTTTGGTTTTTAGTCTTGCTCATCCTTAATAAGTAACATTGCCACATAACAGGTGACATTTTTAGACGCTATTTGAATATTTAGTAATATCTGTGCGGTGAGATCACTTGAATTAAAGTATGTCATTGGATAAGAATAAGATGGATAGCTCCATACAGCAGATGACATCCTGTGTTGCTGCAGTGTGCTGGTTTATCTGGTGTCACTGAGAGTGGTCAGAATGGAGCCGGCCTGTGAGGCAAGTTTACTGCTGCTGTGATCCGTCAGTTTACTGAGGCTTTCCTTCATGTTCACAGAGTTCAACTCGTCCTTCATCACACCTACAGCACACAAGAAAGAACAAGAGCAAGAACAAGAGAGACAAGTGTAAGATTATTGCAACTAGCAGTGCAGGTAAAACTGTGATGCATGAGAAGATGTTGTCTCTGAACATCAGTGTGTGCATCAACATGAGTGTTGTATGCATATTTTTTTCAGTTGAAAAGCAACATAAATGGGTATTTAGTGTTGTTGACTGACTCTGAATGCAAAGTATAAACATTTTGTGTATAAATATGCATAGTGACTGCCCTTTAAAAGTTGAAACCTGCTATTGGAACTACATTTTGCTATTGGCTGATCCTGGTAAGAGGAGGCTGCTTTCATCATCAAATGAGCCCCCTGTCACTGACATAAAGCCAATTTGCTTAACTCTCAAAGGGTTAAATGATTCATATCAATTAAAAAATAATTCATTTTTTCATAAGGCTTTTATTACAATGACAAATGTGTTTGGTGTTTCTACCTCATTCAGCAAACTGCAGTTTAAAGGAGGACTGTGTAGGATGAAGTGCCATCTATTGGTGAGAATGCAGATTGCAACCAGCTAAATATCAATTTCCCTCAGTAGTCTCTCTCCAAGCTTGTGTGAGAACCTGCAGTGGCCTGTGGGTTTCTTAGTTAGATGTTAATATACAAAAATGAAAATGAGAACTATACTAATTACATGTGATTCAAACTTCTGCCAATGGAACCCCACAGTCCTGTACACGGCTCCTTTAAGGCACTTGTATTGGGACCATAAACCAGCTATGGCTATTTCAAATCATCCAGACAGAATCACTTTAATTTTAAAGCCAAACCATTATTGTATCCTGATGGCGATGAAAACTATCCATTAATACCAGATGATTGTGACCTTTAATAGAGGCATCTAAAAATAAATGCTGATAGTTAAAGCTTTCAGTGAGATGAAGAAGCTGCACTGTGTAATCCTAATTAGGTATACTCCCTTTATCATTTATGTCTTTTTTGTGATTTTGAGCTGGAATCTGAAGAGTACAAGAGCTTAATGTACCCCTGCAAAACACCTCAGATTCATGTTGCTAAAAAAAAACATGCAGAGACATCTTGACATAAGTGTTGGAACAGAGTTACTGTGAATGTGTGCTGTAAACTCAAACACATACTGGAGTTAGCTAGGCTGCAGATGAGACCTAAAGCACTGAACTTGACTTCGACCGCCCCCACAGGATCCTCCAACATCTTCTTTAGCATGGGCAACAGCTCTGCCTCCTTGAATGGATCCTTCATACATTCTGTAGATCACACACAGACACATGGACACACACACATAGATGATGACACACCAGCTGCATTTGCATGTGGTCTCTAGCTGTAGTTTCATCTCTACAGTGGCCCTAAGAGGTCATGTGTGTTTTAGTTGAAGTTGTTTTTGAATTCTCTTGCAGTGTCTGCTGTCTTGATTTTTCTTCCAGATTTTACTCAACTGACTTTGCTTTGCTGCAATTTTAGGACGTTTCTGGGATTTTAGGAAATTTCTGATTTTATGACATTTCTAGGATTTTAGAATGTTCCTGTGATTTTAGAATGTTTTTCGGATTTTAGGACGTTTCTAGGATTTTAGGACATTTCAGATTTCAGAACATTTATTGTATTTTAGGACATTTGTGGGAATTTAAGCACATCATGCGTGTAGCTTAGACATAGCCTTCACTGGCACTTTTTGTTTGATAAACAAGCTCTATTTCGCCATTGTTCTATGCACTCTGGCACCTTATGTATAGTAAATGTACAAAAATGATTCCTGGTGTGAATGACTTTAATTCTATTGTGAATTAGAAAATGGGTAGGGGGCCATCCAGTACACTATCAGGGGCCAGTAGGTTGAGTATCACTGCTGTACAAGTTGTAGTCAACAACAGCTGCATTCAGTTCTTTCCTGTTCTTTTCCTTTTCTTGTTTATTGTTTGTTTTTAGTTTAGTTGTGTAAGAGGTTAAATTCGATCTTAAATCTTGTATCTTTGTATTGGGAGGTTCTCTGCTTCTGCATAATCCATCACAGCAGAGGAACATACAGGCTGCTTGGAATCATACATGTTTCACACTGTTTATTGTAGTCTCGGGCTAATAATAGACCCTGGTTAGCCCAAGGCCCAGCTGTCCAACCAGTGTGGTGCTCATTATCACCCACACACCCAGCAGCTTGTCACTCTTCCTCCTTCCTCCTTATATACAATTTGCCTGAGTTGGGTTTTTTTTTTGGCTGATCAAGCCAAAAAAAAATAAATAAATAATTTTGAGTTTTGTGTACATTTGAACATAGAAATATTATTTTCATTGTGGTTGGAATTACATTTTATCCGTTTTAACCCTTTGAAACCTGAGCAAAAATTGCTTGCTTTCTTTAAAAAATGTGGAAAGAATGCAATGAGCAGGAAAAGAGGAAATGGTCCAAAAATTAGCAAGAAAGAAAAAAAGAAAAAAAGAAAGAGAAAAGAAAAGAAAAAAACAAACAAGGAAATTAGTTCAAGAAATGCTTAAAAATAATAAGTGTGTGACATAAGTAATTGCTATCATTATAAATATAGTTTTTCCATAGCTTTTTCTCATGTTTCCAAAAATCTTTCAAATCTACTAATTTCTTGCAATTTGTGAAATACGTCTTTCCATTTTGCTCATTGCAATTTTCCCATGTTTAAAAAAAAAAATCACAATTTTTCTCAGGGTTAAAAGGTTTAGATACTTATGGAAGGTTTCTGAAAGCAGCAAGAAAACCTTTCCAGGTTTCAAAGGATTAAAAAAAATTAAAAACTGCTGTTTTTTTGTAATAAAATAAAAAACTACATACCGCATGGGAATGCAAAAGAATGTTACAAGAGAGTCAAAGCGTGGCTCACTGGAGACTTGTGGGCACAGTTACAGTTAACACTGTGGTCCGCTGACATGCCCAAATATCCCTTTCCCACCAACATGGAATGGGTTCTTTTCCAATTCCTGCACAAATTTTTGAACCATCTGGAGAATTTTCACCAAAAATAAATTGGTTCGGAACCTGAATAATTGATTCCCAGCTGGAACCAAAAAATAGCAGGTTTTTCTTGATGGAACGGTTTTAGTTAGGTTTAGTTAGCATGTCATATTCTACAGGTTGTAAAGAGAGAACAGAGAAGACAACAAAAGAGATGCTAAGTAAGAAATCATTGGGGGAAAAAAGGGCGTGCATTGGTCTCATTAATAGGTTCATGCTTGATTGTTGGTAAAACAACTATTTGAAAAAACAGAACAAGAGTTTGCAGGTAATCAACACAATCTACCATCATGTGTTGTGCATTTTATGATGACCTAATTACAAGGGTTCTGATAGAAACTAGTGGAAAAGTGGGCTAGTTCACTACTTAGCACCAAAGTTCCTGAGATGAGTCCTGGATGGAAAAAGCAGAGCTAAATTGGTTAAAAAGGGGTAAAAGCGATGCATTTTTGAGCTACAGATCCTAACCAACCTCCAGGCAGCTCTGGTGGCAAAGGACAGACTGTTGCTGAGAGTTTGCATTTCATTTTTAGAATTATTCTGACATGCATGTTAAATTTGAGCTCAGAATCTCTGACTTTACATCCTCTCTGAGATTGGCTTACCAATGTCAATGGCAGATCCTATGGCCAGGGCAACCAGGGCCTCATTCTGCATGATGACATGTTCACTTGTTGCCATGGAGATAAGGTGCCGAACCCCGTCTGCTTTGGCTACAGCATGGACAACTTCCTATCAGAAAGAGGGAATCAGGTCAGAACACGTTAACTAATGAGTGTGTGCAGAAAGTGCAAATACTTCTGCTGCCTTCACATGCTCCTTGGAAATATCGTACTTCCCAGCTGTGCTGTCGCAATTATAACATTCACATATTTAAGTGTTCTGTTCAGAGAAAAAGTAAAACACATGGATGAAAAGTAAAAAAAAAATGTTATTCAGTGATTGATTTGTTACCAAAAGCAAGTAGCACAGAGCTCCTTTGTGCTTCAGGGGCAGAACGAAGCACATAGAATGCACATCAGGGATGTAGCTGACGATTTGTTTAGCTTTGTTAAGCTTTAATATCATTCTAATTAGTTGATATTTGTTAGCTAGCTAGCTTTATGTCCCTGTTATTTCAGTAATTAAGGGCCTAAAGTGTTGCAGGGATAATTGCAACGAAAATAGGCTACTTTAAAGCGCAACTTTAAAATGCTTGTGCATGGCGCAACAGGTCAAGTTAAGTCACTGTGACTTAACTTGAAATATGGAGATCCATAATGCAGCAGTCTATTTAGCAGCAGTGTGCTTCTGATGATACTTTATAAGGCTACTTTATAACATTGGAATGTGTGCTGTTTCAACTCCCATGGATATCCAACTTAAGGCAGTTTATGTTGTTATCAATTTAAGTATCCTCGCCTGGCATGCTTTATAGTTCAAAGTTTGCTTTGCTTTGCTTCAGCTAACTACTAAAGTAAATGATAGCTACTAAGAATAAAATAATGGAATATATCATTTTGTACTGTCAATTGTTGACACTGTTTCCATACCGTCAGCCATTTCTGCTGCTCAGACACGTAATGCAAACATTACAACTCGGGTATCATCGAAATTTCCTTTTTTTCCCCCATTTGTAATTAACAGTTTGTAGGGCTATTCATGTGCACATAACTGGTAAATACAATATTTCCAAGAGCATGGGAAGGCAGCATTTCATTATATTAAACTCCAGCCCACTGGGTGGATGACCAAGAAAAAAATAATAAAATTTAGCTCTTGCTGAGAATAAATGGTCTCACAGGGCTGCGGCTGTGTCTGATGAAGGCGGCCAGGAGGCGACTGGCTTCTCCTCGGACTCCTGCGTGGTCTTTAGCTTGACACCACTCCATGACCCGAGCCAGCAGTTCTGCATCTCTCCCCAGCACCAACGCTGCCTCTTCTGACACACAGCAGAGAAAAGCCAAAGATTCCATTTCAAACGGTCACAGAAAGAGTGGAAAGCTAAACAACTAGGAAATATGGGCACAAGCTGCCATTGAGTTATACAGAGATAAAAATAGTCTTACAGCTACTGTGGCAAATGTCCAGCTTGGAATGAGAATGGAGCTAGAGGAAATAGATCATAATCAAATGGATTTATCCTCCTGCTGAATGTGCTCAACAAACTGTTGGACTGAACAAAAGAAGACATTTGGAGACAACTTGGCCTCAGGGAGCTTGCGATGAGCATTTGTCTCTTTTTCTGTTATATACCAAATGATTAATTGATTGATTGAGGAGACTAACAGGCTTGGTGTTCCAGGGTAAAAGAGTGAAGGTCAATGCAGTTGGTGAATGGATAAATAAATAATCTTGAATTGTGTCTCTGTGAACGAGTCAAGCTGAACTTAAAGTTTACATTATGCTTGTGAAAACATGCATGCTTCACACGCATCCTTCCCCCAAAAGCACAGAAGATCGCTACAATCAGCACAGATTCAAGATTAGTGTCATCAACTCCAATGTCTTCCTCTCTGTTACTGAGATGTGACGTTGAGTCATGGCCAGAAAAGTCAAGACAGTTCAAGTCAGTTTTATTTATAGAGCCCATTATCACAAATCACAGTTTGCCTCAGAGGGCTTTACAGCATACAACATCCCTCTGTCCTTGGACTCTCACATCAACTAAGGAAAATGTCCCCCATAAAAACCTGTAATGGGGGGAAAGTATTTTGAAATTGACCTTTGACCTCACCCCACCTAAAATCTCATCACCTTTATTATTTTATCCAATTAGACATTTGTGCGAATTTGGAAAGTGTAAAGGAATTCCTCCTCAGGCTTTCAAACCACACTCAGTATGTTTGCATGCACAGTTTAGTAGAACTGCAGTTATAGCTCAATAAGGTCATTTAACTGGATTCCTGTCCTTGTCCCAGTATACAGTCACCAGGTGGGAATCCACTTATTGATGAAAAAATATCCAACACAGCAGGGGGAGATATGCCCCCTTTTAGGTAGTTCCTATAGACCTAGTATATTATTTATACAGTCTATGATACTGACCCAATCACAGTCATAACTGTTTATTTACAATAACTTTGGGGCAGACAACCACCACGTCACATTCATATAATCAAATGGTGCAGAGCAAACTCTGCCTTCATTGGTTAGTTTTAAGCCACATAAAAAAATGAATATCAGTTTAAGTGTAGGCTATATTCGGAATATTCTCACCACTTTACCTTGCTGTCAGACAGAACTTACTGACGGGGATTTGAAACTGTTTTATCAAAAACACCAGATTCCACTGAGAAAAACATTATTCTCCACTGAACAGCAGAGGTGCTGCTCTATCGCTGCTCTACCACTGCCTCCATCAGCTGCTGTGGAAGGTGAAGGTAAAGAGCAGTCAACACTTACACTGATATTGTTTTTTTTAGGTGGATAAAATGTGTTTTGCTGCGTCCACAGCAGGACATCACTTAGCTTCTGTGCCAGTGTTGTGGGACTGTACTTTATTTATCAGAGGAGGGGGGAGTGGCTGGGGTGTGACTTTTGTAAAATATAAAATACCACCTTTTCAAGTTGTACATCCCTCATTTGAGCCAAAATTAAAAACACAAGTCCCTCCTCAGGCCGTCACAGCAACGACGAGCACACGCAGATCACAGAGTCCAGTTTAAGTTTGACAGAATAGCTCAACTTTCAATCGCATTATCTGCATGTGTTAGTCCTATTTCGGGGATATTTGACTTAGTCCAATTTCAGTCAGACTAACATGTTTACATGTTTTTTTAAAGTCCACTTTTAGTTGGACTGACACAATAATTCCACTTTTTCTAACATCATGTAAACATAAAGAATTAATTGGCGCCAGGGGACTATTCAAAGTGGCCTTTCCCATGGCCAGCCCTCTCTGCAGGGTTTGGGTGCAGCCTACAAGTCCCTTTTAAATGTGGGAGGAACAATAAATGATTCAAAGATGAGATGAAACACAAGGAAACAGTGGGGGGAACAAAGGAATAATGATCATAATCAGAGACCTTTCTGACCACTCCTCTCTGCCTCTGACAAATGTGATGCCATGTTAAACTTTTCTTGAGTTATAAAGGAAAAATATGGCCTGATTGTAGCTCTGATTGACACAGGGGAATCATACCTGAGGCTAATATACAGTAAGTACTGAGTGCTAACAGCTGCGCTCACCTTGTCCATCCACCATCATACGTAGTGTCCCCAGCAGTTTGAACTGAACTGGTGGCATGTCGGAGCGCAGCAGGGTCTTTATCCTCTCAGTCACCCCGTCATCCAGCATCCGCACTTTGTTGGTAGCTAAAACACACAGGGCATCCATGTCAACTTAAATGACATAAAATAATTTAAGTAAAGATAATTTAAATTATTTAAACTTTCACATGTAAATTTACTGTCTGGTGATTTTATTTTCCTGACTGACCCATGACGTGATGTGTTTTTTTAAAGATGACTTAGTGTTACATGTTTCTTAATGAGAATATGTACAGTATGTGACTCTGTCCTTTTAAGTCTCAGTGTTAACCTTTAAACAGAGTTCATGGAGACTGGAGTACCAGGAATGGCGAGGTTTCTGAGTGCGCTCAGTCCAGCATGTTGAACAGACACGTCTCCTTCGTCCACATGCTGCTCCAGCAGGGTCAGGATGTGAGGAACCACACCAAGGTCCAGCATCTTTACACAGTTACTGTCTGACAGAAAGACAGCAAGCCAGCAAACACACCGTCAGCTCCTCATCACTTACATTACATGCACCACATCACAGCGTAGCTCTGTCATCCCATTACTTACACCAACTTAAGGCAATATGTCCAATAAGACCTTTAACATTTAATCACTATAGGCTGACTATGAGTGATTTGGTATGCACTGGTGGAAATGTGAATTCAAGATAAAATCCTTAAAAATGATCATAAAATAAAATAATAAAAATCATTTTGACATATTACAAATATTTTCACCTGTAGAAATTACATTTCAACAAGTCAAAATTGATTTAAAGATATCATTAATTTCATTATAGATATTAGTAATTCCTCTTCAATAGTAAGAATAACGATTACAGATATCTCAAATTTCATCCAATACTTTCCACATGTTGAAAAAGGATTGTGCCTAGTGGAAAAGTAATTTCCTATTTTAGATAACAACAATTGTGTTTCTGATATCTGCGACATAACAGCAAACAATTTTGAAAATGTGGGCCTCATATCATTTAAGTACCACAAAGCCATTGGTTGAATCACCATGTTGATTTTGGATATGTATGTGCATCTACAGTGATATTTTAGTTGCTCGTATTGGCGATCTCATTCTTTTTGTAACTACTCAAAGCTCAGGACCACAGGTAAGGGTCAGAACATGGATTAGTGCATCTAGATTTTGACTTTTCCTCTCTTTCAAAAACCTCCTCTCTGTCAAAAATTCCCTCAAGCTGTTGTGAACAGTCCAGTTACCATGGCAATGGATGTCCAAAACATTGGCAGGTTTATTTCTATTGCAGCCACTCACTAAAGCCAATCTAATATTGCTGTAATGTCTTTATCTTTCTTTGTATAAGAGTAAAGAGGATCTCAGTCTCTTCTTCCGTCCACAGATACTGAGCCATGTTTTGTAGAATATCATGTGACTTTGTTAGATTTTTTCTTCTTCTTTGGGTTTAATGGCGGTTGACATCCATAAAGTGGCATTACTCCCACCCAGTGTTGTGCATCATATGAACCATAAAAGCGAAAAAAAAGTGTTTCCATTGCAGTTTTGTGAAATTTGGCTTTTTGGAATTGCCTGAAATACCACTTCATGTGAGCATAGAAACTTTTTTGTGATAAACACAAGTTTTTTCAAAACTGACGTGTTTCCATGAGGTGTATTTTATATTCACATTTTCAATTTGCACAATTCCAGGGTTAATGGAAACCCGCTTAATGTAAAGAGAAGCACGTACATTTCACTCCGTGTTTGCTTCACTGACAAATGTCTTAGCTGTGGTGGTGGCTGCTTGCTTTTCCCACATCAACTCGACATAGATGGCACTGGAGGCAGGGAACCTGTGGATGATGTCACAGACATCCCTTAATGTTTTTTTTCTGAAAGATATCTCACCATTCCTGGCGAAGTTGGCGATGGCGAGGGCTCCGGACAGCTGCAGCTGGGTGTTGGAGCTCTGCAGCCAAGACAGAACGTCCTGATACACCAGACCTGTTCCCTCTCCAAAACACTTCTGCATAGATTCATCTGACACACACACACACAGACACACAAATAGATGAACATACCAGCTCATTACAGTAGCCATATACATTGTTTTACGATATAAGTATGTTTCTATTTTAGGACATTTAGGATTTTTAAACTGAACTATTGAATTTTAGTACAATTCTAGGATTTTAAGAAGTTTCTTGAATTTCAGGACAGTTGTAGGATTTTAGGATGGTTCTAGCATTTTAGGGCATTGAGGGCTTAGCTATGTTTACTGACATTAACATCCCTGTTTAATAATATAACTGAGTTGTAAAGAAAACGTCTTGAATATTATTGAGGTAAAATTAAATCACTTATAAGACAACAATTGTGCACTGACGTCAGAGATTTGTGGTGAACACAGAGACATAATGGTCCACCCTATCTGTCTGTGACACACTACCACACAGAAAGGTCACACTGTCCAGATAAAAAGGGCTGCACAGTCACTGTACTGTAAGAAACCTGCGTGGCTGCTGTATGTCACTGCCTGCCCCTACCCTCCTCCTCTAGCTCCTGTTCTGTCTCTTTCTTTAAATGACAGCTATGGCACCACAGTTATGGTGCATGCTGTCTGAATGCAACAGTAGAGAACAACATTCAGTATTGTTGTAACTGGCCAATATAAATATGAATATGCACAGTAAATCATATGCACACACTTGTATAATTGTACAATAAGGGCAATGACATGAAAGACAGAGAGAAAGACAAATAAAATGCAAATACTGAAGTTTGTATACACAAACATTAATAGATATCCATTGAGGCTGCAGCTGCATCACTTACCTCCCAAGAGCAGGGACACGATGAGGTTGGAGGCGATCTTGATGCTGCAGAGGTCATGGGGGTCAGAACCTCCCTGCAGACGCCGGATCATCTCAGATAAAGCCTCTGGTACTCCTGACTCTGCAAACTGCAGCTTCAGCGCATCTGGTGGTCCAACGCATTTCCTTTCATTATTAACAGCTCACATTATCTTCAACTAAATGTGCAACCTCACTATGAAACAAAAGAAAAAAACATGCATTGGATGATACTGAGGAGTATTTGAGGTTAGAAAATTGGACATTATACAGCAAACAACCCTCGACTTACAGAGGTCAAGCTGTGCTGCTTGGGATTTTTTTTGAAGTGTTGTTTTTCTGGAACTACGCCCATCATATTTGGCATTTAACCACGGTCCACTCCCAGCACAACAGCTCAAGGTGGACCATGGCTCAACTATACACTCTCCTTTGAGTTTGGGTGTTTTGATCAGAAACAAAAAGCCTCACAACCGCATCATGAGCTGCTGACTGCCTGTGATTCCACTGAAAAGTTGCAAAAAATACACCACTCAGCCAAAACATTAAAACCACCGGCAGGTGAAGTGAATAACATTGATAAATTCATTACAGTGCAAAGTTCTGCTGGGAGACCTTGGGTGCTGTTATTATGTGGACTTGGACATTTGGTATCTAAAAGTGATTTTTTTTGGCTGATTGGTGTATGTTTCTAGTTTACTGTGTCCTGTATAAATGAAAATACTAAAGGGGAGAGAAGCAGCAAAACCCTGAACAGAGCAGGCATCAATGACAATTATAACACTGATTTAGTCAGAACAGCATAAAGGAGGAGCTGGGGTGGAGGAGGGTGGCAAAAAGCGGCTTGCAGAGGGAGCAGCAAAGAGTAGGCAGGCTAGAGTATCTTAAATAAAGCAGCATTTAGCGAATTGGATGCTAAGAGGCAAATCAGGTGGCCATCAGCTGATGAGGACTTGCCTGAACTAATGCAATGCTCAATTTTTCTTGGTTGCATCATACAGCGTCATCACAAGGCAGTGTGAGAAATGTGTTTGTATGTTTTAATGAAATTACAGCAGATTCAAACTTCAGAAGCTGTATGCAGTCTGTTGCCATCATTTTCTTTGCTGATGAAGCTGCAGCACCATTGTCTTTTTTGATAATTATGTGCTTGTAACTAATAAGCATAATCAGCAATGGTCTGTGACCACTCTGTTATCCCCAGATAATCTGAATAGTGTGCACCTATTAACAGCAGAAATTAGGGATGACATTTTGGGTTATACGAAATTCTACATTGTGATATCAGTTTATACAATAGAGTTCAATTTAAAGCCCATATATAAACTGTTGAAGGATAAAATAACCAGATAAAATATCTGTTATTAGCTAACCCAGAAATTAACCTCATGTCATACTTTTTCTAAACTGGACTCTAGAAATGTTTCAGGTGTTGATGGGACGGAATATGTGTAGACTGTTCTGCAGGGATTTTCTTATTCTATCCTCTTCGCAGATAATATTCATTGTGTCAGTTATTTTACCTGTGTGTGTTTACTGTGTTTTGTAATTGACAATTGGTACATTTTTTGTTTTTCATTGTCGTTTTTTATGACTGATGTCCCCTCAAACAAATCTCTCCCTCACAGACAATTAAAAGTGACTGATTGCTATGACCCATAGTCAGAGATAGAACAGGTGTAGCCTTCCTAAAGCACCCTGCAGGTCTCACCACTCTCGCCCAGCGAGCCAAGGATTTCCAGGATGACATGTCGGCGCTCGGCATCAGCTGCCCGCTTCAGCTGTAACGTCAGGACATCTGCCACATCTTGTTCTGCCAGGGCGTCCCTCGCAGAGTCTGAAAATAAAGCAGCCAATAATGACAGTGATGGAGTTAAATAATTACCCTTACTACCAGATTAAGTGATTATACATCTGAGATCTATTGATTGTTTACCCTCATCCTTGATTAAATCAGTTGGGGAAGAACTGAGGAACGAGTAAAGTCTGATCTGTTTTGGTATATTTATTTATACAACTGATTTCTCTTGCCACTGTACACAAACAGTCAGTACATTTACAAGATGTTAGAAGAAGTAGAATTATTGTGTTAGTTCAATTAAAACTGGATTTTCAAAACACATGTAAACAACTAAATCAAATTTCTTAAAGTTGGGCTAACCCCTAATTTCCACCAGATCTGCGTGTGGTCAGGCTCCGATCTGTCATGGCAGATGGAGCAAATAAATTAAACTCAATGTGTTAATTTCCACTGGCTCTGCCGCGTTGAGGATCGACTCTGTCTCAGATCAAGATCAGGATACGCAAGGCACCCAGACAAAATGATTGGAAGTTAGAAGTTATTCTGTCATGTAAACACCTCAGTCAGACTTTAACTGGACTCCGCATTCTGCGTGTGCTCCTAGTCGCCTAGTTTTTGACAGAATGGCTTCAAATCCCCATCAGTAAGGGGTGTCTTACAGCAGGGTAAAGAGATGAAAATATTCTAAATATATAGCCTACACTTAAAGCGATATTGATTTTCTTAGGTGGCTTAAAACTAATAAATGAAGGCAGAGTTTGCAGAGCACTGTTTGGTTTTATGTACGTGACATGGTGGTTTTGTACCCCAAAATTACTGTAAATAAACAGTAATGATTGTGATTGGGTCTATTATCATAGACTGTATAAATAATATAGATTTATAGCAGCAAGCGGAAAGGAAGCATATCTCTACCTGCAGCAGCGGTTAGACTTCCATCAATAAATGGATTCGCCCTCGGTGACTGTTTACTGGGACAAGGACAGGAGTCAAATTCAATTACCTAATGGAGCTATGACTGCAGCTCCACTAAACTGTGCATGTAAACACACTGAGTGTGTGTGTCAGCATTACCATGCCTTTCCCTCTGTAAGCAATTTAGAGTCTTTAATTTCTATGACTGACTGAAAGACATCACATAGAGAACATGGAAACATAACACATAGATGAAACGTAGCTGTGAGAGATGTAGGACAACACTGCAGGGGACAGTTCTGTCTCCTCGTCTGTTCACCTTATACACCTCAGACTTTAACGGCAGCTCTGAGTCCTGTCATCTGCAGCTAATGGGTTTATGAGGGGGATCGAACAAGAGTTGGATAATGTGGAGGGGGTGACCAGCTTCTCTGAATGTGACCAAAACTAAAGAGAGGCTCATAGACTTCATGAGAACATTCATCCATCCATCCGTCCTTCCGTCCATCCATCCGTGCATCCATCCATCCACCCATCCATCCATGCATCCATCTATCCATCCACCCATCATCCATGCAGTCATCCATCCATCAATCATCCATCCATCCGTCCTTCTGTCCATCCATTCGTGCATCCATCCATCCACCCATCCATCCATGCATCCATCTATCCATCCACCCATCATCCATGCATTCATCCATCCATCCATCCATCCATCCGTCCATCCATCCATCCATGCACCCATCCATCCGTCCGTCCATCCATCTGTCCATGCATCCATCTATCATCTGTCCATGCATTCATCCATCCATCCATGCATCCATCCATCCATCCATCCATCCATCCATGCATCCATCATCCATCCATGCATCCATCCATGTACCCATCCATCATGCATCCATCATCCATCCATCCATCCATCCATCCATCTATCCATGATTCAAATCACAGCTAATAAATATGAAAATATATCCAGTGATGAAATAATCACCCATGTCAGCAAGGTTACAGAGGGCCAGCAGGCAGACGTTGACCAGCGGGTCGTTCTCTGGATACTCTCTTATAATGGACACCAGTCTGGGGATTACACCATTCTGGACTAACTGGTCCTGTTGGTATGCTGGATGGGAGGTCAGATAGAGAAAGAAAAAGGAAGTGATCATGCTTAAAGTGACAGATGTGAACACATTTTTTTTTTTTGCTAAAGTATTTTAACTTCACATTGACTTTCAGGTTATTATGCAATTCCATGTTCTCACAGGTTTGCTGTCATTATTATCTGATGTGTAAATGACAACTGGATACAAATCATCCAATTTAATAGGTTGATCTTTTTAAATTTGAAACTTATGATTCATATACACAGTGCCTGCTGAAACCTGAAGAGTGACTGAATGTCTGAACCCAGAAGAACACAGTCTGTGCCTTATCAGCACTCTGCTGATTATCAGTGAGTCTGCTGACTGAGCTGCAGTGTCACATTAACTTACAGTTGTCAAAGCAGATGCGTCCGATGGCCCTGCCAGTGTTTAGCAGCATCTCCTCGTCATTGCAGTTCAGATGGGGAACCAGGACCTTCACCAGGCCTGCTTTGATGCACGGCTCCCTGACTGCAGCTGCAACACACACAAACACAAGATTTCAGCTGCTGAAAAGCAGAAGCCCTGAGTTTCTGTGGTACCTGAGAGCACATCATTCTGTGATGCAGAGTGGTTAAAGTGCCATGGCCTGCCTGATTCCAGCAGCTCAAAGAGATTGATGATTCTCTACCCAGCCCTTCTCGTTTGCCTGTTTTAACTGGATACCTGGTTTTGATCATCTAAATTAAGTGAACATGGACTTTAATCATAACCCTTTAAACCTGAGCATATTGGTTTAAATACTTTTTCAAAACAAGGGTAGAAGGCAGTAAACAGCTTACAGCACATGACCCAAAAATTTGCAAGAAATTAATAAAAAAATAAATTTAAAAGAAATTGCCTGAAAATGAGCAAAAGAAGAAGAAGAAACATCAAAACAAAAAACAAGAAAATCACCTGTGTTAAAAATTGAAAAATAATAATAATAATAAAAGTGTATATAAAATAAACTTCTCTGTAACATAATTCAAAATATATTATATACCATTAAAATCACTGTCGTTATTGTTTTCTGGATTTCCCTTAGATTTTTTAACCCCCCATCCTTTTGTCTGTCCATCCGTCTGTCCGTCCATCCATTCATCCGTCCCCATAGTTTATTGCAGTTTGCTGGACATTTCTTGCCGTTTTGCTCATTGTCTTTGTCTGTCATGTATTCAAAAGAAATCAAACCACTTTGCTCTTGTTTCACAGGATTAAATAGCTTGTGAAAAGTGTCTGAACATAGCATACAGAAACTGATGTCAGTTCAGGTTTCAAAGGGTTAACCTTTCTGTATGTGGGTGGTGAGGTTATTTTCTCCACTTTGGGGAGGACGGGTGTTTGGGCAGGAACTCCCCCACCGCAGATATCGTTACTGCGCAGATGCAGGGCTCGCGATGACATCGCCCTCGCAAGATAGCAAGGCTTGTATCTGGGATATTTTAACCTCACTTCAGCATAGCGGGTGTAAGTGGGGGTGTGTCGTCCATCTTTATTTACTGTCTATGGCTCTGACTGGCTGTTGGAGACATGACATTTGATCAATTACAATGTCATGACAACTGGACAATTTAGATCATGTGATCTGAAGTTCTGGCCCAGCTACTGAGCTGACCTTCATTCAATAATATTGTGGCAGTAAAGAGCTTTGGTGAGAGGAGAAGTCTCTACTAAACTCATATACTGAAGTATCAGTTGTATCAGATATTCAAAATCATGTGTGTAGCCGTAGTATCATACCTTCTCTTGCCATCTCTGCCACCACCAGAGCCACCTGGCAGCTCAGGCTGCTTTTACTCCGTAAGGCCTGAGCCAGCGTGGGCAGAATCCCACTTCTGGCGATCTCCACAGCAGCATCCTTCTCTGTCCACACACAAAATCATACATTCAGAATGAAAACAATGACAGGATATGGAATCAAAGTATTTTATAGAAATATGCATTTAACTTACTTAGAATAAAAGTCAGTTAGTTTTGGCTAAAAGTTTTCAGTGTATACACTAAAGCCCTGTTGCTCCAGATGTTCTCAAAGCCCAGGAAACGCCCCTGGTTGCAATACATATCTATAATAAATCATTTATAATTGCTAGCTTTGATGCTGACAGCCATATTTGTTTTCCCATAATGCACTGCGAGAGTCTTTTGAACCAATCAGAGGTTCCTGTGTGCCCTGCAGGCAGACCAGGCAGGTCATTCAGTCCACCCCCTGGAAGTGCAGTTGTGATGTGGCTCTCTGTCTCACTGCAGACACAAACTGCTTTCAAAAATGGCTGTGCTGTGCCGTGCCGTGCCGTGCCGTGCCGTGCCGTGCTGTGCGTGTAATTTCAGTAAAAATCTGTGACATTTAATTTTTGTTTTGATTGTCTTTTGTCTTTATGGTCCCATCACTATTTTTACATTCATGTGACATCACTGCAGCACAAATATCCTTTTAGCCCAGGTTGTCCTGAAAAAAGACAATTATGTTTACAGCTTGACTGTTCATTACAGGGTCGATGTTATACATGCTTTACTACACTATGAATCAAATCAACAAAACTGGTCATAGATGGCTAAGGGCTCAGAGGGTTTTAAACACTCATGAAGTCAGTGCAGCCATTCATCTTTTCTTCAATGTACGCTGTTTTTTGATAGCCTTCCACCTATGTGCATGTAACCATTCTCTCTTAATTTGGAGCTATGAATATTTTCGTTTTTGGTGCCACACAAAGTCAATTATACGACAGAGTAGTACATCTGTTAGTACTGTGTGGTCTGTCTGTGTAAATTGTTATATCCTGACATGTTCGGCCTTCACAGTCAAAATGTGAAACTTTGGCGATATATGTGTCACACTTTTTTGTTGCCCTTTTACTTTTGCCATGACAGAGGTAAGCAGCATTAGATGGGGATCCATTAACCCTCAAATCGATCGAATTGAAATTGAGAATATAAAATATGCCTAATGGAAACACGTCAATTTAGAAAAAAAAACCCATTTATTGCGAAAAAGTTTTTACAATCGCAGTCGTATTTCAGGCAATTCACAAATGCAAAACTGCAATGGAAACACTTTTTTTTTCGCCATTTGGCTCCCTCGGGCATGATGCAGCAGGTGCTACAAGAGGTGCTATTGCATCACATAACTTTTCAAAAGTTGAGTTGATCATACAGAAGTTTTGATTCTACAATTCCTCGTGGACTATCACCTCCCAGAAATCCCTCATACGTGGCCGCTCCCACGTATAAGGAGTTTGTTTTTCCATAATGGCTCATAACACGCATATGTGGCCTTGGATCGGAAATAATGACAGCTAGTGTGGTGGCTGCAATAGAAATTGAGCTGCTAATGTTTTGATCATCCATCACCATGCTTCTTGGAATGTTATCACCAGAGGAGAAGTCGTAGATCATCAGTCATCATCTCACAATCTCACAATTGTGTTTTACTGACATTTTGAAAATATCGCTTAAGTAAATCTGTAATGGAAACCCAGCTGTTGTATTTTAGCCTTTCTGTTAAACTACATTAACTACATGTATAAGTTTACCTACTATCTTAAACTTATTGTGCAACATGTTAACATTTTTCTGTGTCATTTCATTTGTGTAGGGGCTCAAGTCACATAAGTGACTAACGACGGAGAATTTGGGGTTTTTTTTTTTACATTTTTTGTGAGGTATTTTGTTCTGTGTTTGAGTGCATCAACTGTTTTCCTTTTTACCATTTTGCAGTTGTTTTCCATGGGAGGGAGGCTCAAGTCACATAGATGACAATTGACTGAGGATTTTGTATTCGACATATGGTCAGAATATATGAAGTCTGCCGCCAAAATATTCTGCTTGGGCTCTTCATATAAACACAACACCGAACACTACCACTTACAACAGCCTTGCAGCTACATGATGTGCATATGATTTGTCCCTCTCAACTCTGAGCTCTAAATATTGTCATTTTTGGTGCCACTGTTTTTCTGTATAAATTAATATCTTGCTGTATATTTAGGTTATATATAACAGGCTTATAGTGCAATTAGCCTGCAATGTCAACATGCATGTTTATTTATGCATGTACATTTCTGATCATTTGAGCGTAATAAATACAATGCTGTATATTCCTGCTGCGGCCATCCATGTGCACTCAATGCACCATCTCCTGCCCACTGTGCGGAGGCGTTTTTATTGATTTTTGGAGGTGAGCTATTAGAATAAACATTACAACATTGCATTATTTTACTGTGTCTATGTATTCCCAGGCTTAAAATTCTTTGCATGAATTGAAATGTATTAACAGAATATTTTTGCACATAGGTGGATGCACTGATGTATGCATGTGCACATGTGAGGTCCATCACCCACCTGACCACCCACTGAGGCAACTTAGCAACACAGCTTGGACTGCAGACCTGTTGTGCCTACAGGATGGAATAAATATTACAACTGCAGAAACTAGAATGTTTCTGCAATGTGCATCCTGCCTTACAGGGCACAGGTTAGAACTGTGACATCACTAACAGACTCATTGATGGATGTGTTTGTGTGTGTGTGTGTGTGTGTGTCTGTGTGTTAAGGTGCGGTCCATGACTTACTTTTTTCCAACAGAGCAGCCAGCACTGTGTCCAAATGTGGCTTGAGCTCCTCCTCGATCAGCTCTGTACTCACACTGATGGCCTTCAGTGCCTCGCTCAGAGTATCTGCAACACACACACACACACACGCACACACACACAAACATACACTATCACAATACGGTCATCACAACCAACGACAAGAGATCAGAGTGTGACAGCTTCAAAAGTCTTCCTTATCCCAGCGTAATACCATAAAACTTCAATTTTTAGCCCGGGCTATTATTTGCTTACATCATTGAAATCAACAGGTTTATATTTAGAACAGGCCTCTATATAGGACGGGCTTTTAATTCCTTTTACATAAAACTGTTGCTCAGCAAAGATGGAAAATACAATCAAATTATTCATTTAACTCTTTTAAACCTGGGAAAATAGTTTTTAAAAAAACATGGGAAAGTCATATGCAACAAAAGAAGAAATGACCCTGATGTTGACAAGAAATCTGTTAAAAGTACAGGAAAATGACCCAAAACTTTGCCTGAAAACCTGAACAACAATAAAAAACAAAACAAAAAACTGAAGCAAAGTAAAAAAAAAAAAGAAGAAGAAAAGCAACAAATGACCTGAAAAAAAAAACTTAAAAACTTAAAAATTATAATAATTCTGTTGATATTGTACAGAACTTCTTTGACCCACCAATCGTGGAATCCAAATCTTTCATTCTAACCCTTCAGAACAAAAGCCTGCATTAAATGTCTCTGAAAATCTAAAATCTCTGTTTCTTTAGCTAAAGTCAAGCGCTGTGCATTGGGCTGAAATGTACAGATGTGATGCAATTTTTTGGGGGGGTCACAGAAATATGTCCTCCCTAATGTACAGGATGTGTATCAGGGTTAATCCATGCATTTTGAACACATTACAGTCCACAGTATGAAGCCTGATTTGTTTTCAGTCCTCTGCTTATGACAGAATATTGTGCTCTGGCTTTGCCATCTGTCAACAAAACCCAATTTTGTGCTTCATTAAAATGCTGGAACATTTTTTTAATAATTTTTGCTGAAGATGACAGATCCACATTGAAACTTCTCCAATATCTCCATGGAGACTATATAAATAACACTATAGGACATTAACTAAACACCAAATGTGAGGAAAGCTGTGAGGTGGGTGCACAAAAAGTGGATTGACTTCAGCCATATTTAATGTAGGCCCACTATAATTCACTTCTTCACTGCACTACTGTGCAGCTGTGTCATTACATGCACAGTGATTGATCATTTTCAATTTTTATGACCCCGTGCACTTTTGACTTGTTTGATTGATTATAGTCAGGGTAACGGCTAAATTCCACGGGGTCCATCATCCCCCATTACGGTCAGGACAAGGCCTCCAGAGCTGATGTGTTCAGTGTTCACTGTTCTAAACAATGCTGGTGATTCCGCCCAAGCCCAGAGGAAGTGACCCAGGCTTTGATGCAAATTTTACATAGTGGCCAAACGTGGAATTACACCTTCCAGGTTGGTCATGTGATGCACACTGGCCCAGAAAGACTTTTTCCCATTGACAACCATCGGGAAAGAGATGTCTGTAAATCAATAAAAAAAAAAATTGTGAACGCCACAGCAAAACTTCCTCTGTCACTTACGATTTAAACCATTTGGTTTGATAACATTTGGAAAGTCTAAAACAGCCTCAACATTACATTTAGGCTGCCATTTAAGCTAGTGAAGCACTAGTCTAGAAGTTGATCGTTGCGCCGGCGGAAGTTGGAAATGAACAAGGCAGCAGCACAACAACGTGTCTAAAAACATCAATAAACTGAATTTTACAGACATATGTA
Organism: Plectropomus leopardus; assembly: GCF_008729295.1. Taxonomy (NCBI): domain Eukaryota; kingdom Metazoa; phylum Chordata; class Actinopteri; order Perciformes; family Serranidae; genus Plectropomus; species Plectropomus leopardus. The sequence goes on from NC_056477.1 coordinate 30,655,102, forward strand.
GCCTACAGCCATGGTATGATCACAAAAATCAAGGAAAAATAACGAAATAAGTACTATCTCAGCAAGTCTACAGTACCAGCCGGCAGGACGCTCCCCACGGGACATAGGGCCATGTGTAGGACAGAGAAAAACAGCACACAGACGTAATGTCACCGACACGTCTCGAGGAATTAGCGGGTATGACTGTCAGAGTAAGCCAATGCTGGTGCTATCCTGGTGCTATCCTTTGGAAAGCGACTTTGCGTCCCTACCAATATTTTAGGAGAACAAAATTTGTCTGTAACAATATTTAAGTGAACTACTTTGTATTATCTTCATACTGCAGTTTTTCACTATTCTAAGAACACAGTTCCTGAAACAAACGCCCTGCTTGTCGAAACTCCCAAGACAAACGCCAAAAACACAACATATACACAACATACAAAACATCTTACGTGTTTTGCAGAAGTGAGCACTACATTCAAAACTATACAAACTCTTCTAAAAATGCTACTTTTGCTTTCAAACTATACACACAAACACCAAATAAACACATCATTCCACCACCAACTACACACAGGGCTGAGCTAAATCTAAAACATTATTAACATTTCAACTTTTCTTATGATAAAAGTATAAAAACACGAATGTTGTCATGTGTTTCGTGTGTAGCATGTTGTAAATATGAACACAAATCCTTTGGGTAAACAAAATCTGTTTATTCTCAATACTCTGTCCTTTTCCTCTTTCTACTCTTACTCAATAACCTCTTCCTCTAACTTTCTCCAAAATTGTCCAATGTTGTGCACACCAAAGAGCAAACCTGACTACTATTTCTGGTGTTCAAGCTCTGATTTCTGTGATCTGATTGGTTACCTGGTGTCTTCACATGTGCATTCTGAGCTCAGGTGATTGCTAACTGGGTGTACTGTTTTAGTGGCAGCGTTAAGCAATTTAAACATACTCAGGCTTTCAGTGTTGAATGAAGTTTCTAAGAGAGAAGTGTGTTTGGTGCACACAATGTATTGCAAAAAGTATGAGCCTGAGAGTGTGCATACATTTGTGCAAATCTGGGCTGAGGTTTTACTCCTTATTTTCAATTTTAGTGTGTAAGCATTTGTAAAAAAAAAACCAACAACAATCCTGTAATGCTTCTGAGAAAAAATAAACGGGACAAATCACATCTTGCACTGATTCAGTAAGGGAAATCACATTTTATTTTTCACACACACACATACACACACATTCTCTCTCTCTCTCTCTCTCTCATACACACACACACACACACACACACACACACACACATTGAGTAGTGACCTGCAGATGGTAATCACCTAAGCTAATCTCCTTTAAGTCGAATGAAAATAGCCTGAGTGGAGGGGGCTGTCAGGTAGATACACAGTCTGCTACATCTCCATCTAACCCTCATGTCCCTATGTCCTTTTGTGTGTGTGTGTGTGTGTGTGTGTGTTTCCATATGCTCTAAGCATATGGAAACACACTCTATGCTCCATCACTGTGAGGCTCATTGTGTGCAGTGCTCAGACTCAGACTGTGTCAGAGAGCTGCCTCTATGATCAGCTGTACATTGTGATTCTGCCGATGTGTACATGCCGTTAGAAAAATAAGAGGCAGCAACGGCAGGAGACTGAGACGAGGCAGGTTCTTGGGCGGTGGTGGTGTGTCTGCAGTGTGTAAGGCCTTAGAGCCACTGAATGGTTTGTTTCCCTTCAGTCTGAAGCTGAACCGAGCTCTCTTACTGCTCCGTGACACAAAAAGCTTGTTGTTTCTGGGATTGTCTGGTGTGCGTGTGACATCGCAGAGCAGTGCAGCTCCACGCCTTGCATCAAAAGAGATAAAATATTTTAAATTTTTGGCAGTGATAAAAGAGAAAAATTAGCCCATTTTTTAATATATGAAAATAATTATTTTATAGACATTGTGTGTTTGAGAAAATTTGTAATAATGTATCCACAAGATACACATCTAAATCGTTTTCTAGCAGGTGAAAATTGGCCTTGAAATTGCAATGACTGACCCAGATGGATAGGACTTTTAAAAAAAACAAAAATAGAATTCACACACACACACACACACACACACACACACAACTTTGACACACAGTTGATGCAGTGTAGTGTGTGCAGTGTTCACCTCTTTATCTCTGCTGCTGTCTGTCTCTGTCTCACTCTCAACTGTGATTTTAAGAAGGTGCATTGTAGTTTTAGTTCGATTTGGAGCCATAACTTACACCATGAAGTTGATTTGATTTGTTTGGGACACAGTCTAAAGAGGCCTGCATTAACCACAATACACTTTTTTGTCCCTGGGGGAGAAAGTAACCAACACATTTAAAAAAAAAAAAAAAAAATATGTCTTCTGAGGTAATCATAAAATCTGTTTTTATTTTTGTCTTGATTTTCTATCCTTGTAGGAATGTACAGCAACCCAAAAAGGTATTGTAGCTGAGCTCCAATGATTCTTTTTCAGTGAACTGGAAAAGGGGGTAAATTACATTTTTAAATAAATTACATAATTTCATGAAAGCAAGAGAACAATATTATGTTTTACATTTATAATATACAATTTTGTATAGTATAGAAAATGTTATGTCCCTGATTTCTTGTAAAATAATGAAACTAAATTCAGTCATGGAAACCTGTTCAAATAATGTATGAATATGATTTAGGCCCCGTGTAAACAGATAATTAGTAAACAGATATTTTCTTCACTGTTTGGCTTCTCATGCACATGCAGAAAGTTTTAAGTCACTAAAATAGCTGATTTAAACTGCCCTCTGAGGTTTCTGTTTATGTGGCTAGATGTGTTTGGGGAACAATGATGTCATCTCCTCAGTTTGTGCATGCTCATTTTTGCTTTGTGGAACCATACACTTCAATGATGCATTCAAATGGGACCACGTATACCACGTTCATGAGAAGAGTCCATATGAACACCCCCGGCTGAAATTTTCGAGGAACTCCGAGATTAATTCATGTTTAAGACTTAACGTTTAAGATCCATTTAAACACAGCATTACAATAACAACAACAACAACAACAACAACAACAACAACAGTGCAGACTACTGACGACTGGACCAATGACTATGTAACACTTAATACCACTTCACAGACAAATGCAAGCGTCTGCTGCGCCACCACATTTTCATCCAAACTTGTCACATGGTGGCGCTCTGTCAGTTACTTATGACGTTTTAGGTATCCTTCTGCATCAACTGTTTACACTCCGGGATGCTGTTATTATGAAGTCAACAAATGCACATGGTGGGATGAAGCAGCATGGTCCTGATGTTTACACAACAGCACAGACTGTTGTGTTGGTTGGGGCAAGTGGCACATGGTAATGGGTAGACAAAAGACACACACACACACACACACACACACACACACACAGAGGAAGCGAACTCCAAACTCCTGCACAAGAGTGAGTTGTTTGTGGGATCCATCCACCTTTCCACCCTAAGTGCACTCATGGTTACTGGTGGTGTTATTAACTGACGCTGTCCTTCAGCCCGGTTCTGCCTGGCCGTGTTTTTAAGTGATGCCGCCTGTGCGCGTTGCCTGTGGACACGCCTGGTGCAATGCAGCCGTCCAGCAGCGTATGACAACAACAGTTGTTCTGTTCGAGCTCATTTTGCTCTGATGCCATCCAGCCATGTTGCAGTTGGACGTGGAAGCTAGGCATCATGCTTGTATGCTGAAAGCACAGACAGAGCAGCACTATTTGATGAGTTTGAAGTGATAATGGGCTGACTGCACCCAAAGTTTTTGATCCACCTCAGCATCTGCGGTTTAAAGTTGCCCGAATTGAAAGTTTTAGATCAGGCCCACGCTGTGTTTCAATAGCTTCATTTCCCCTGATTCACATGCTCTCACCTTGGTGTTAGAAACAGCTGATGTCACACAGAGGTCACTTTGAGATAGGAGGGAAAGCGGGCAGGACACTGAAATGAAACACACCTGTCCTCGTTCTCTGAGCCCAACAATCACAGACCGACCACCAGCTGCAGGATTTGTGTTGTACTGCTTTTTACAAATCAACAGAAATACATGCAGATTAATATCTGTGTGGTGAAGACATCTGCTGCAGATAATTGCAATGAACCAGCAGGATTTTGGTAATTATTTGCATCAGTTTCTGATTTAGAAATTTTTTTTGTTGTCTGTAGAATTATTATTATTGCTATTATTTTTATGGGTTTATGATATCTTCCTATGCATTTACTGAAAATGTTTGCAATACGGAGATCACACAAGCTGAACAGGACAATAATATACATATATATAATAAATTATCAAGTTATCAATGATATTTTATAAAGGAACTATCTGCTAACAGATGAGTAAGTCTGTGTACATGTAAACATGTCTGTACTGACCTATAAGATGCATTAGAACAAGTGAATATGAAAAGCATGTCAGATAGTGAATGTATTTAATTTTATTTTTACTTATTTACTAATTTATTCATCTTCTTCTGTGGTGCAACCAAAGTTTTACATACATCACTGCCATATAACCATGAATGAATTTTCTTGCATCGGAAGCATAACCGCAATGCATTGTGGTTGATATAGACCTCTGGAGTGACCATCATTGTCCCCTCAGCCCTCTGAGGGTTGACCTCATCAAGACAAATGGAATGGCACTCATGATGCGGTGTGGATTCCTCTAAGGGGAAGTCAACAAGGCTGAATGACGACTGGAACACAGCACTACTGGAGCAGATGGTGGGTCACTTTCCACAGTGGGATTGTTGTCAATGAGTAGCAGAAGGAAAACCACAGCATCACTATCTGTGAGCTACATCGTCATATCGACAGTTGAATCAGTAATAATGAGATCTCCAGTAGGTGTTTGGAAGAGGCTAACGTTGGCCTGTTCACTTTACTACCTTTATGACGAGGGGACACTAACAGAAGGGTTTTCTATTTATGATTTATCATCATAATTAGAATTTTCATATATATTATGCTCATTCTTGTTCTATCTATCTATCCATTCATCCATCCATCCCAATGATGCCCTCACACTCAAATTTACACATGTTCACGCTGCTTAATGTGTGATGCCTAAAACCACATAACCACAGCTGGTATTGTACATGATCACTTATATGAAACCACACACACACACACGCACACACACACACACACACAAGGGGATGTTCGATATAGCTACTCACCGGTCTCTGTCATGGCTGCTGGTCGACAGGCTCTCTGCTGGCTGGCTCACTGCCTCTGCCTGTTAGCACTGTATATGTGTGTGTGTGTGTGTGTGTGTGTGTGTGTGTGTGTGTAAGTGTATGTGTATGTAGGGCTGGCAGAGGAGCTACCCTCCCTTCCTAAGATCAGGTGTACCCCAGCCCTGTCTCTCACTCTGTCTGTGTGTCTCTCTTTACTCGTTGCTCTTACTCCTTTAATCTCATTATCCAGCACTCTCTCTCTATCCTCCTCTCTCTCCTCCCCCTCTCTGCTGCCCCTGCGCTTGCGCTCTCCCTCTCTGCTCATTTGCTCTTGGTTTCCACCTTGCTGTCTCTCTCTCTCAATTCTCAAATTCAGTTGCCGGTAAGCTTTATTTTATTCAGAGAAGAATGTGAGTCATAGCCAACAAATCATTTTTTTTTTTTTTAGAAATATTTGAAATGTCTTTTGAAATAAAAAATTTAAAAAATCATTAATATATCACAAAACACTAACGAAATGTCGTAAAATCTCAGGTAATAAGGTTAATTCTGATAAAAGTGTATTCATGCCTCTTAATGTCAGTGCTACTGTTCAACCCCCTGGTATTGGGTTTCAATGAAATCCTAATCACATCACTGGCTTAAAACTCTCATGAAATGCAAGATACATTCTGCCTCAGCTACACACTATTACTGAAGAGGATTGCAAAAGATGGTCTGACTTACCACTGCCATTAAATGGCCAAATTGCATTAAAATTAATATTTTTGCCAAAAATACCTGTCTTTTATTTAGATGCTTCCAACCTGAGTTCCAAAACTATTTTTCAAACTAATAAATTCTTGTCTCATGCAGTTTGGAGAAACACCCACCGAGGTCAAAGCTGACAGCACTACAAAACCCCCTTGAAAAAGGTCTTGAAAAGGTAGGCTGAGAGTTCCCAGTTTTGAGTTCTTCTATTGGGTAAATTTGGGCAGTCTTGATGCAGTGGCATGCAGGGTCAGCTCACCCATCCATTTGGAAACAAATCAAACAATATCACCTTAAAGACTTTAAACTGGACATTGTATCACATGCCAGCTCCTTGAATTCCCTCCAGGTTACAGCAACAAACCCAATCACAATCGCACAGGTTGTATTCAATCTATTTATGAAGTCTCCTGTTCACACAAACCCTGCTTTACCTCAAGTTCTTAGAGACAGCCAGAGCTTTGATTCTCTGCCCGAACATCACTGGGCTGACCTGAACAGCTGGGTTCAGGTCAGGCCTGAATCGAGCTTGAATCGGGTTGGGTTCTCGCCAATTTAACATTTATTTATTATTTAATGAAACAGTTGTGAAGTGCTTAAATGGCACTTTGACAGGGGTTTTAATGAACTGAATCAATAGGGAAAGAGAGAGAAAGAGGGGGTTGAAAGAGGGGAAGCAATGAAACATGGAAAACACCAAGAGAGAAAGAGACTGCAGGCAAAAGAGGGGTGGAAAACGAGACAGAAAAAGGAGAGCTGCAAGGCGAATTGGTTGGCAGTTTCTGTTTCTGCAAATGGGGTGCGAGGAAACACTCCAGCCCTTAGCTTGTAATACATGTTTTAATTTTAAAGATATTTATTTTAGAATATATAAAATGTAATATACTATAGGCCTATTTTAACAGTACAAACTCAGGTTTTTAATCAGGTTTGGGCCCAAAACTGTTCCCGTGGGTCAGGCTCAGGCTGGAAAAAAAAAAAAAATTAAACAACCAGCAAGTTGACCACAAAAATTACACTTTGAAGCAGGAACATGAGTCCGCAAGCAAACACATGAGTCCCTGGAACTAGAAATATAGGACCTCAATAAAAAGTTGTTGAACATTAAAGATTCAATAATACAAAAGGATGTGGCTCTTCAAGAGAAAGGTCAGGAGCAAAAGATTTTTCAGCAGGAATTCAAAGATTTAAAAGACCAGCATAACATCATGAGCCAGGGGAACAGATTTGTGAGACAAGAAAACTCTGGAACAAGAAGAGCAGACGCTTAAAAATATATATCAATGTCCAACAAATAGACAACTATACCAGTGACTCCACAGCTGGGGTTGATTAGGTGTTGTGCAATACCTTAAATTGGATAGAGCTACTATTATTTCATTCTCAACAACTGACAGCCATAAACAGACAAGAGGCTGTGTGTTGCAAACTGCGGTAAAAACCCCAGTTGAGCTGCATAATTGAATGTGCTGCATACATGCTAAAACATGGCTATACTGACCAAATACATTTGCAGGGAATTTGAAAGATTTGTTGCTGACATAAAACATGTCAGGTAAACAGTAGGCCTAACTATATGCATAATAAAGGCACAAATGTAGAAACACAAAGTAATCACAACATTTGAAGCACAATAGAAATGAAAATAAAATTAAAAAATATTAAAACATTCATCAAGTGTGCAGCAGCACAAGGTCAATAACAGGTTTACTGCGAAAAGATTCGCCTAATACCCGCCGGTAACATTTCCTCTCTCTCCCTCTGTCCCTTCTGTTGGATGATGAGGAGTTCAGGTGACTACGTAAATGTAGGTAGTTGAGCGAAGCACCGCTTCACACATAAATGGCCGCAACAGGAATAAACACAGAAGTTAAATAGTGGAGACAGATGTTCGGAAATGGAATGGAATGAGTGAATAAACACACACCATTGACATATTACTTCTATTCTATTTTTAAAAATGATTTTAGGAACTTGTATGTGCAGAAAATATATAATTTGTAACACAAAAGTGAACCATTTTTTAGAGCTCCCCCTGAACGTCTGAGGGGAGCAGAGCTCCTCTTAGCTCTCCCGTGATTTGAACTATGCACACACTGACTTGCACTTGTTGGATACTGGGTGTGATCTTTCTGGTTGCCATTTTGGGAAAGAAAAAAAATGATACAAAACTGCAGCCGCTACAGTAGCTCAGCTGTTTGCGCTGTTCAGAGTATTCCGTGTCTCCCACGCAGTGACATTTCTCACTGACCAATCAGAGATCTGCATTAAGTTCACGTCAGCTTTTAGTACCTCTTAGTACCTCTTAGTACTCGGTCAGCTGTTTTTGGAACCCCAGGAGAGCAGGTACTAAAAAGCTGGTACCAGGTACCAGATACCAAGTACTTTTTCCTAATGGAAAACCAAAAAAAAAGGTGAGTAGAGTAGAGCAGAGCCGATACCACGTAGTGGAAAAGCACCATAAAAGACTTTCCTAGTGGTCTACCCTATCAAGGCTCCACCTCTTAGACTACCCGATCAGATCATATACATGCCCTATAGACTGTAGGCACACCCTTCACTTAGCTGAATCTTAGGCTCATTAACTGATGACAGGGTCCAGCTGGGTAGGCAATGAGAATGCCACACATGTAGTCATAGAAGGGGTTACATCCAGGTAAAAACTAGATGCTCGGTTCCCAGGTGAACAGCCCTGAACCTCAAGGCAAATGAAATGTGTTGAAAGTAAATGCCTCCCAGCTGTGAAGTGGTCAAAGCAACTATAATCAGTTGCGATGGCTTAAGCAAACACCCCTGAAAACACTCCTCAGGTTTGACTGTAATCAGACCTAACAGATCTGCAGAGATGCAACATATCCTGCTGGAGGCAAGGACAAAGGTTGATGGCCAACCTGTGAACGTGTACCAAAAGCATCAAAGGACTTTAATGCAGGGCGACTTCTAGCTCACCTGCTTGAGTGTGCACTCCATATGCCAAGGCCTTCACAGCAGCCTGGGTTCCAGCCTGTTGCCCTTTGCTGTGTGTCTTTCCCCCTCTCTCTCTCCCACATTTACAGTCTTTCTACAGCTGTCCTATCAATAAAGGGAAAAATAAATTTATAAAAAAAATTAATATTTATAAAATAAGAAGAGTTTCATGCATTTCGATGGAACCATTGCTTTCTATTTCTTGCAAATTTTTGTTTCCTAGGATAGCAATGTTTTTTTGTTTTTTTTTTGCTTTGACCACGTCCTTACTTTCATTTCCTCTTCTTTCAGATTTTAGGACCACTGGAGCTGAGCCAAAACAAAACATAATTTCACTGCAACAACAGAAGTGTTGGCAGGAACCAAGAACTGATGGCAAAGGACAAAAAATTGAATGCTGTACTTAAGTGATGATAACTTCTATGAGTGCAGACCTCAGAAGAATGCACTCCTGAGAACTCTATGTGCAGGGGACAGTTGCTGCAACATGTTCTCATCCCAGCCCAACACGTGGTGCTTCTTTGTCAATGACCTTCTGCATCTACTTATGAAGTTTTGGGCATCCTTCTGCGTCAGCTGTTTACGCTCTGGGATACCATTACTGTGATGTCAACAAATGCACCTGGTGGGATGACACAGCATGTTCTTATGTTTACACAACATCAGTGCATGGCAACTTCACATCCACACTAGAAATGAACATTGGACTTCTGACAGTCAGTTGTATGTGGGACCCATCCACTGCCATTGACCCTCCTCAAGTGCTCTCGTGCTCCTTAGATTTTGTCGTCACCAGCAGCGTTTAATTTAAAAAACAAGGAAATAACCTGAAAAAAGTGCTTAATAATAATAATGATAATTCAATAAAATAATTTTAAATATGCAATCATGATAGTTATGAATTTGTTTTTCTGATATTTTTCCCTAGCCACTTTAATAATAATTCCAAATCTACCAATTACTTGCAAATTGTGTAACAGTTCTTGCTAAGTTGCTCATTGCCTTTTGGCCCATGTTTTCAAAAGAAATCAAACTAATTTGCTTAGATTTCAGATGTTTAAGTTCTTGTGAAGGTGTCTGAAGGAAGCACGAGAACAGCACAGCCAGGGAAGCTCAAAGAGAGAGGGAGTGGCTGCATTTCTGCTGTTTCTGCTCTCTCTACAGCAGGGGGAGTGCTTGTACCTTTATCTGCTCATAGCAGGCAGCACCACCACAAACCTCCACCCCAACAACACTGGGCTTACATCCAGTTTCATTGTCTGCACATCAGTATGATGCCAAGGCATGAGGTAACCCTGCAGATCCTTTTAAATGACCAGAGAAAACTTTGAATGAGGTAATGCATCAACGGATTAGCAGGTGAAGTTATCGAGTGAAGCAAAAGCCCATATTTGAAATATTGCTCTGAGTTGGACATTCTGAAAAAAGGCTTTAAGTGGAAACAGATGAATATGGCAATAAATGCCTCCACAAGAACAGCACAAAATGGAACTGAATTTGATCTCATCTCTAGGTTGTCAGATAGCGACACTTTGTTAAGCCCTTTGGTGTGTGATAATGACGCCAAACGCACCCTTTAACAACTAGATGTAGTAAAAATGACGGCGCACAGACGCAGCGGCTCACGGCTCTCCCTATCTGTGCCTTTTTTTGTTTTTTTTATACATACGTCTACTTTCACTGCTAAATGCTATAGTCACTTAGACCTACTGGACATCGTATTTCAGCAGAAGATGACTGTTTCCAATGACTTTCACCGTACTTTTAATATCCCAGACTTGATTGCACGACCAGCGGGATCTCCATGAATTGTCATCGGGTCTCACCTCACGCCAGATCCTTAGTACAAAAAACAGACGATCTGGAATTATAACTGGCTGGGAACCGCTATGTTCATGAGTGCTGTGTGCTCATCATCACGGAGACCTGGCTACATCCACAACAACACCGCTGGGTAAGAATAGAGGAGGAGGGCTCTGCATCTATATACATGGTGGTTGGTGTAACAACAGCACTTTCATAGACATTCACTGCTGTCCTGATCTGGAGTTCAGGCCGTGAGATGCCAACCCTTTTTTCTACCGAGAGAGCTAACTGTCATCATTACTGCCGTCTACATACCACCAGACACTAATGTAAACATAGCTCTCTCTCTACTGCTAAACGCTGTAAACAAACATCAGCTGACCTACCCCGATGGCATTCACATTTTTGCAGGTGACTTTAATAGGGCAAACCAAAATCCAGTCCTCCTGAGATTCCACCAACATGTTAGATGCCCAACCAGAGGAGAGAACACTCTGGATCAGCTGTATTCTAACATTAAGCGTGCTTACAGAGCTGTATACCTCCCCCCTCCCCCAGCTGGGCCAGTCAGACCACCTCTCCCTGTTTCTCACCCCAGCATACACCCCCCTCAGCCGGCAAACAAAGCCCACAAAGAGAATCATCACCACCTGGCCTGAGGATGCCCTCCCCCCAACTCCAGGACTGTTTTGGACACACCCAGTGGGATGCCTTTTACCATGACGACTTGGCAGTATTCACAGGGACTGTACTTTCCTACATTAAGTACTGCATTGATAACGTCACTGTGGATAAATGCTTCTGGGTTTTCCCAAACCAGAAACTTTGGATGACAAGCCAGGTCCGCATGCTCCTCCGGGCCTGCGACTCAGCCTTCAGGTCAGGTGACAAAGCCCTGTACAGCGCTGCTCGTGCAGACCTAGAAAGAGGCATCAGGGCTGTCAAAGCAGACTACAATGTGGCAGGACATACAGACCATTATGGACTACAGAGGCTGTGATGTAACATCTGGTGACTCAGGGATGGCACTGGCAGAAGAGTTGAACAGCTTCCTTGCCCACTGTGAGGCTCATACACAGCACTCAGCCACTCCACTGCAACCCCCTTCAGCCTCCAGCATCCCCTCACTCTATGTGGAGGTGCAGGATGTAAGACGAGTGCTCCGGTCAGTGAATCATGGAAAGCAGCGGGTCCAGATGAGTACCTGGGAAGGTGCTCAAAGCATGTGCCTACCAGCTGTCACAGGTCTTCACTGTCATCTTCAGCCTGTCCCTCACACAAGCTTCCATCCCACCTTGCCTGAAATCAGCAACAATCATCCTGGTTCCAAAAAAGTCTCCTACAGCCTGCCTCAATGATTACCGCCCCATTGCACTCACTCCAGTAATCACCAAGTGCATTGAGAGACTGGTTCTACAGCACATCAAAGGCTGTGTCCCTCCCACCCTGGACTCACACCAGTTTGCCTACCATTCAAACAGATCCACCGAGGATGCCATAGCCATAGTTCTCCATTTGGTGCTGAGCCACCTGGAACACCAGGGGAATTATGCCAGGATGCTCTTTGTTGACTTCTGCTCAGCCTTCAATACAATAATCCTGGTCATTCTGGTCACCAAGCTAACTAATTTGGGGCTCCAACTATCCTCCACCCGCACACTTAGCACTGGTTCTCCTCAGGGTTGCGTGCTGAGCCCACTTCTGTTCTCTCTCTACACAGTCGGCTGCAGTCCCGCCCACCCAGAAAACATCACTGTCAAATTTGCAGATGACACAACAGTGGTGGGGCTGATTTAAAGGGGAAATGAAGCAGCCTACAGAGATGAGGTCCTAAAACTTGGTGAGTGGTGTTCATGGAACAACCTTAGAATGAACATCGCAAAAACCAAGGAAATCATTGTGGACTTCAGGAGAAATAGTGCTGACCCCGATCCCTTATGGTCTGAGAACACCACAGCGTTGGTCACAAAGGCACAGCAGCGGATACACTTCCTGAGGGTGGAAGGAACACCTGAACACGCGGCTGCTAGTGACCTTCTATCACTCTTCAATAGAGAGCCTGCTGACCTACGCTGTCACAGTGTGGTACTCCAGCTGCACTGAGGCTGACTTTTGGTAGCTGTGGCTCAGAGGGAGAGCAGGTCGTCCCCTGATCGGAAGGTATGTGTTTCCAGCTCCTCCAGTCAACATGTTTAAGTATCCTTGGGCAAAATACTGAACCCCAATTTACTCCTAATGGCTGTTCCATCAGTGTGTGAGTATCAGGTGGCACCTTGGTGGTCAGTGAATGAATGTGAGTGTAAATGGGTGAATGTTACTTGTATTGTTAAAGTGCTTTAAGTGGTCAAGCAACAAGAATAGTAGGGCTGCAGCAATAAATTGATAAAATCTATTATAATCAATTATTTAATGTGTTGGCAACAAATAAAATTATTGAATTATTGTGGCGTGCGATTATTACTTCACTCACTGTGTCATAGGACTGTTGACGGCACATGCAGACGGGAGAAGCCGGTGTTTTGAAGAGGAATGGCAGAGGCACAACGTTTTGTACGAATGGCATGTCACGGGGGGTACGACGGTTATGATACAGCACGTTCAGGTTTGCAGCAAGGAAACGTAATGGTGTGTTGTAAAAGCTGTCAGCATTTAGTTTTTTGAATTGTTTCATATTTGTTTTTGTAGATATTTATTTATAGTTTAATATTATTTTGACATTTCAGGGATGTTCCAGCAACCGCCTGTTGATGCACTTTTAGCACTGTTGTCAATTATAATCTGTTTTGAGCAAAGTGATGGGAGAAAAAAATGCTTATTTCATTATTATTTCAATTTTTTTTAATCGATTCATTGATTAATCAAAAAATAATTAGCACTAATAATTATAATAGTGCTATACAAGTGCAGGTCCATTTACCATTTTAAAGCATGGCCTTGGCCTAAACTTCACTGATGATTTATTGACGACCTACATATCTGGGTTCCCTATGATCTGTGGATGCAGCTCTGCTGGTTGTTCCTCAATCTTGGTTTCTAATCAAAGGTGACTGGGCCTTCTTAGATGCCCCAAACTGTGGAAAGTTCTGCCTATCTGGATCAGACACGCTACATAATTAGCATCTTTTAAACCCCTTCTTAAACTTTCTTTTATAGAAAAGCATTTATTAATATTCAGTATGTTGCTAGGTTTCATCTTCCCTCTGTGACCATTTACTTTTTTAAACTTTGATTTCTGCACCAGTGTTAATGATCACAGTTGTTTTCATCTTATTTATTGCTGTTTTGTTTGTTATCAGCTCTTTTTCTTAAAACACTCAATAACCTTGTTAAGAACGGTGCTATATAAATGAAGTGTATCATCATTATTAATATTATTATTATAGTTAGGTTGAGGCAATAAAACTTCTTGGCTGGGTTTAAAAAACAAGATTATTTTTTTTGGTCTGAATATTTTTAATATCATCATTATCACATAATTTCACATAATATCACAAACATACTTCTTTTAACCCAAAAGCATGACCTTGTTTTTTAAACCCAGCCAAGAAGTTTTATTGCCTCAACCTAACTAGGACCAGGTCAAAGTATTAACCACGCGTTACACTGTGTTTCAGCTGTACATCACATAGATCTGTTACATGTTGCCCTGTGCATTGCTATGAGATGCCAAGGGGCGTGACAAAGCATCAGTATTTGATGACCTGGGGAGAAGGCTGGGTTGTCAGTGTCTTTAAATCTATAGGTGTATAGCCAAAATAATAAATAGTCAAAAGGTGCTGTTTTATGTGACTTTATGACCTTTTAGAATGTCCATAATGAACTTCACTGCTTATGCTTTGGCTTTAAATGCTAAAGAATGATAGCTGTTTGACTGAGGGGAATGACAATGTGAGGAAATGTAATTAGGGCACCAGTTAGAAAGCTTATTGAATGGTTTCTGACTGTAGTTCATAAGGTCATCTATAGATCTTTATAGGCAATATTCAGGCCCTAGATGCTGTTACACTGTTGTATTGGTATTTGTTACTTAAATAAAGGATCAGAATACCTCTTTGGAGCTTTTTCTTTTATAAATATCAAACATTTAGCTGGCAGTTTGAACAGTCTTAACCCAATGCAATGCAGTTGGAACATTTCTTTCTGTACTACAGGGAGTTTCTTCCCCTTTGGCTAATCAGATTACCATAGCAGACAATCTAATTGTGCTCAGGTTCCATAAGTATACGCTCAAAAGCTCTTTTGGCACATCACTTTGCACATACACTTTCCAGTCTAGGTTGAGTAATCTAAGGCATTGAGGATCTGTTTAGTGGGAATGAGGCTTTGGACTAATATATTTGATCAGCCTGATCAGCATCAGTCAACATTCTTACAGGGGATTGCCACTAATTTTACACATCAAAGTCTGTTTATAGGTGTTGAAGTTCTTCTGCATGTGTGAAAAAGTGGTATAAAGCCTTTAGTAGGATTTCAGGACATAACCAGGGTATTAAGACTTATCTAGGATTTCAGGACTTTCAAAAAAAAAAAAAAGATTTTAGAACATTTACATCCACAGGACTTAAGGCCTTTTCTAGGATTTTATGACATGTAAAAGACTTTTAACTGGCATCGTTCATGCACAGCTCAGGACAGGAAGGCTCTACAGCAGGTGATTAAAACTGCCCAGAACATCACTGGTTCCCATTTACAGGGCATGAGTGACCTCTGTGAAGTGAGGTGCCTGCACAGAGCCCAAAGGATACTGAAAGACAGCAGCCACCCCAGCCACTGTCTGTTCCCCCTGCTGCCATCTGGAAAATGATACAGAAGTATCCACTACTGAACCACCAGACTACAAAGCAGCTTCTTTCCCCAGGCTGTGAGACTCCTCAACTCCTCCTTTGACGCCAAAAAGAGATACCAGGATTTAGGATCAACTTCAATTTACTTTTAGAGGTATTTAATTAGTGTACCTTGTACCTTGTATCGGGATCTTGTGCTGCAATCCCTGCAAAAGCAGCATTATTTGATGACTTAGGCTGGTTTATTGCATACACCCCAGATGACAAGACATGCAGCTAACTATTCTTGGAGCATTATAAGTTGAGGTACTAAAAGAAAGTGCCAGGTGGTCATCAAAATTCTCCTTTGGGGAACTTGAATGTGCATGGAAAATCTCATGTCCATTAGATTTTGAGGTTTATGTTAAACTGTATGACATTGTTGGATTGGTGATGACTACATTGAGAAAATTAAAGGAAAATTGGGGGAAACTGGACATTAAGGTAGACATTAGCGTGAAATTCATTGATCTTATGCAAGATCACTCCATCTGTCCCTGTGTTCCCTCATGGCTGCTCCTCTCTGCACATGAATGCGGATGGTTAATGTTGTTGCTCCTGTGTGAGGAGGGAGGATGGTCGTTTCTCAGAGGAAAACACAAGTATTCTCCAGACAGACACGCTCTTCATTAGCTAATGGTCTTGTCGAGATAATCAATTCAGTCTGCCAGACAGCCAAAAACAGTCTGATGCTTTCCCACCATGCTGTCCTTCACCTCCCTTTGGCTCAGACTCACTTCCCCAAAAGCACTAGTTCCTATTCTCTTTTTATCTGTCTTTCTTGGTTTCTGTCTTTCTTATTTTCTATTTAACTGGTCTTGTCTTCAATTTGAATTCATTCATACATCCCTATGCAATTAGCTTTAATAGCTCATCCAGTGAGCTACTCAGGCTGTTCTCATGCACTGTTGGTACATTTTCCCGCAAAAAGTAATGCACCATTTCCCACATAATTTGTGCAAAACCCTCATATTTAGGAAGGCTGCAATCATGCAACCAATGTGCTGATGGGAGTAAAGAAAGATGTGGTCTCTGTAAGGAGGCAGGTTGGGGCAGTCACAAACACAGAACACAGAACTTTTTGTTAAGACCAGTGTTTGGAACCATGTGAAGTTTGACTTAACTCTGATTCATTTTAAGTTACACTGTCACCATGCTTACCTCTGTATTGTTATGCTAATTACATAACTCAACCAAGTGCATAACTTCATTTGTGGGATGCTAATTCATAGGATAACATATGAACTGTTGTATGAGAATATATTGAGCTATTTTGTCTGTTTACTTTTGGTCAGATCTTGGGAAAATAATTTAAATGATTTATGTATAATTAAGTTTGATTTAGAAAGCTTTACCAGACTTGTGGTGCTTGCGCTGATCATTTTTGATTACTGATTATTACTAGTACTAGTATTATTTCCATGCATGTATTTTATATTACCGTTTTTTGAAGGCATCTCAGAAATTTAAGAAAAATCATACTGATATAAATACTTTCATCAAATATATCCTTCCATTATTTCTTAAAAAGTGTTTATAATCTTAGCATCACTATCTTCACCATGAAAGGACAATTCAATTGGTTGAGCATGGCTTCAGACAAAAAATCAAACTTACAAAATGATTTCTCCATATATATAATTGGACTGCCTATCTCAGCAAACTGTCAGTTATAATTTCATGAGCATAGCTTCACTACTTTTACTATGGAAGCCAAAACAACTGTATTGTAGAGCATGTTTTTAGAAGAATTATTTAACCCTTATTGGATTTGGGCTAGCATCAATACTTTTTTAAGAAGCTTGTAATCATTTTAATTTAAATTATAGTGAGAAACAAAAACAGAAGAAAAAATAGTACCATTAAATTTAATCTGGTAAGGATTTTAAAAAAAGACCTAAATGTATCCCATAATCCTACTAGGCCCTGATCAAGATGCAATAATGTGGCAGCAGCTTGTTCCATCCCTATTAAATCTTCTAACCAGTACCAACCAACCTATTCAAACTAAAACATTTTGGAGTGCATAGCTTCCAATTCAAAACAGTTTTTTGTTTAGCAGCTAGAAAACCCAATGCTACAATTTTCATTTGTGACACAGAAAACCTCCCATTTTTGTCTCCTAATATACATGTTAAAGGGCATTTTGGAACATCAACTTGAAGGATCTCTGTCAAGACATTTGTTGCAGCTGACCAGAGGGAATTTAATGCGGCGCATTCCAACAGGTTGCCTTTCTTCCCACAGCCATATGCCTACCTTTTTAAAACCCCACCACACAGAGCCCTAATGTCTGGAGTGATTTTTTTTCTTTACTTTTTTCTTTTTTTTCTTGTAGGAGGTGAACTGACAAGGCAGACTTTTTTTTTTAGTGTAACAAACCTAAACCGAATGGTAGAGATTGCTCAGTCAGGTTGAGTCTAATTAAAAACATTTTTCATTAAGATCAGTGATTCAAAATGTGCTCTACCAGACTATTTAGCAGTACGTTTAAGGGTTAATCAGATTTCACACAACTCCCTCTAGATACACTAAAGGCTATATACTAGGCTACTTATTCACATAATCCTATGTATTGTATCCATTATGTATCCCTCATAAATTCCAAATGCAGCTAGTCACATCAAATAAATCTTCAGTTTCAAATAGTGCTTGTTTTCAAATGTGCAGTACATATTTAAAGCTACGAGACAATGAGAGGAAAAGGAAGTTGGACAAAAAAATGCAGTTTTTAGCCTGAGACTGAGTGTGAAGTGAAATGAAGTGTAGTCTTAGGTGTATCAGACCGTATTTCAACTAAAAGATAATTATATTTTTATTACAACTTGGGTCATATTTTCATAGTTTTTACATTTTTATTGATTATGATAATTTAGCTTGCATTTAAAAAATATTTTTTTTAAATTTATTTTATGAAATTCAGTTTTCTTAAGGCCCAGACACACAAAACCAACATGAAAGAACTTGTGGTGCCAAAAGCAGTCTACCGCATCGTCTCACGTCGCCTCTGTCTCTGTAAAAAAGTTGTACCTGAACACACCACAAAGACTACAACCGAAGGCCAAACAGCACAGAAGTTCTGCACCTGCGAGAGGAAATAACTGTCCATACCAGCAGATGGTGGTCGTCTGTAATGGTCTGTCAAAAAAGGAAACAGGAAGACCAGTTCCAGTTAATCAAGCCAATGCCAAAAGAAAAACGTATACTTACCAACCACACAAACCATGAAAAAAACGTTTCTGCTAAAGAGTTCAGTGGCTAAAGAAAAACAACCTGACCTTATAGAACAAGTTTGTCTTGACTTGACCTCACTCCCTCTTAACTTTAGCTTGTTTACTCTACACATTTCCATTTGTCTTCTCGTGTGCTGAGCTGAACAGCCAGTCAGAGTGATTTCATTAATCAGTGGACTCTGCCGGCACAGATGTCGACTCAAGGTGCTGAATTGGCTGGGGGCCAACGAGGGCCAGAGGTGTGGGACACACCACAGCAACTAGGGCGACACATGCTAACTGCCAACCCAACGTTGATCGACCGTCGGCTTGGTGTGTCAGGGCCTTTAGAGCTAAAACTACTAATTAACTAATTAACTCAGTGTAGCCTATTTGACTGTTTTATTAGGTAATAATTCCCTCTGCTACTGTCTGATTATACAGGTGTATTGATGCTGGGCTGAGCACAGACTTATCACCCAGCTCAGACTACTCCTTATGGCTGAACATGTATTTTCCGCTTACAGGTATGATCTGCAGGAATGTTGATGAATGATTGTAAACTTGCTTGAAGTGAAAGTAAGAACCAACCCAGGATTAACTCTGGCTTGGTGTTTAGCCTTGCAGTATGTGGGGTTTTTTTAGGCGCCGTGTCTCATGTTGCTGCTTTGCAGTGGACTTTTGTGGCTCCGTATTACCTTTTAGGTCCCCTGTTTACGTTCTGGAATGCTGCTACTGTGATGTCAACAGATGCACGTGGTGGGATGACATGGCACTTTGTTATGTTTAGACAGCACAAGCACATGGCAACCAATGCTGAGACACCAACATACACATATGTTGGCAAGGATGGTTAGGAGTAGGGGAAGAAGGCACAGGAAAACACCTCTCATTCAGATGGAAAGTGAACACAGGACTCCTGCATGAAAGTCCAGGGTTTGTTCGATCCATCCACCACCCCTTCCACCCACCCTATAGGCACCCTCGTGTTCCTGGTATCACGTCATTACCGGCAGCATTTCAACCTGATGCTGCCTGATGTGTGTCATGCGGACACGACAGGTTCTGTCTGTCCGTGTTCTTACTTGATGCCATCTAGCTGTGTTTAATCCACATGTGAAAGCTGACTTTTGGTGTTGTGATTAAAGTGGTGTTATTTTGAACGTTTGGAATTAAAATAACGTGTCCATAAACATCCCGAACACAGATAAAAATCGGAAAATAATAAAATCCAGGCAGACGGCAGAGTCTCTGCAGATAAATACACTATCACACACTGAGAGTGGCTCATCAGTGATGGGTGAGAGAGATCAGTGCTGTATGTGCCTATACATGGTGTAAATCATTGACACAGGCTTTACATACTGCTCCATTCATTATCTCTGTGACTAACAGCTGCGGTTGTGGACCAGCACTCAACAAGGGGCACACACACACACACACACACACACACACGCACACGCACACGCACACACTCACACACACACACACACACACACACACACACACACACACACATTTCTTCTCCTCCACACTACACCAGCTGTTGCTTTCCCCAGACCCTGTGCTCCCATTAATTATTCAGTTTTAAAAGACAGGCAACAAAACACACACACACACACACACACAATCATACACAACAGGGGGCTCTCTCTTTATGCAGCATAGATGACTCATACAGTCAGCCCACATGGGTCTATCATGAGAGATTCACGCTAATAAATCAATAGCTAGGCTGTCAAGCCAACTATTAATCATCATTTGAACCCATGTTGTTCAGGGTGCCCACATGTGTCAGGTGACATGCTATAGATATACTCCTCCTAGCATCCGTTTTGGCTGGTTTCCAAATGTTAAGTGCTATGGGTAATGGCTGGCAGAGAGTGTAACTGTTGACCAAAGAAAATCAGTCAGTCATACTGGAGGGCCTCCAAACAACAACAAATGCTTATCAGCTGGGATAGTGGCACTTAAAATATGATTTCAGTCTTCATTCTGCTTCATTTCTTATGCTGACGGAGAATGGCAACAAGCATGAATGAAAGACTTGTAGAGGATAAGCATCCAGTCCCAAATGTATATGGACATTTAGTAGCGTGTAAGTCTCTCAAACAGCCTTGAAGACAGACTTCATAAAAAGGATTCAAAAGGACATTACCACTTTTCACTGCTCCTGCTTACCTAACTTGGAACAGCTGGTGATCCAGCCCATTCACATTCTAAAGTTGTCAAATACCGCTGCTTTGACAGTGCTTTTGGTGTAAGATCCCAACACCCAAACCCTTTCGTGTTTGCATGATGCGCCGCTGGATGGCATCAGCTGAGAATGCAGCCAGGCAGAACCACTAATCCTAACCATCCATGGATGCATGTGCATTTGTTGTTGTACCAGCACTGGTTGCCAGGTGCTTTTGTTGCCTAAACATAACCACATTCAGCATAATTCCACCATGTGCTTGTGCTGAGCATCTTGGAACGTAAATGGCACACGCAGAAGGATACCTAGAGCATAATATGCACATTAACAAGTCCACTGCAGTATTCTGCAAGGTCATAGCATCATGTGACCTATAAAAGCAAAGAAAGGGTTTCCATTACAGTTTTGCGATGTTTGGCTTTTTCACATCACCTAAAATACCACTTTAGACGAGAGTAAAAATGTTATTGCGATAAATAGAAGGTTGCATTTTCACTTTGCACAATATCAGTGTTAATAGAAACCCCCCAAGTGAGTCAGATCCAAATATGGTCACTTCTGGCTCCAAAAAAAAAACAACAGGCCACAATGCTGAATACAAGGCTTCAAAATGTGAGTCCACATACCTGAGTGACAACACACTATCTACATCCATTATTTATACAGTCTATAGTTGGGACACATCCTGGCAGAAAATTTGAACACATTCAGCACACACTTTAATATTAACACTGCAAGCATAAACATGAGCTCATCTGTTGGTGAAGACTCAGACTGGAGGATGAACATACATGACTGTGTGGTCAAGAACTGCTTCATCTCCATTGTTAAATTTGGATGATGACACAGTTGTGGCAGGCTGGATCACCAACTATGATGATCATTAGCTGAGAAAATATGTGAATCCTGTCTCAATTGTGCAAAACAAAGAAACTGGTTCTGCACTTTGGAAGGAAGCAGTAGAGGAAGCCTTGAGAATGGATGGGACACTTAGAGAGAAGATGAGCACCTTCAGGTACCTGGAAGTCCACATCATTGAGACCCTGACATGGTCCATAGACAGCAGAGGCAGCACTTTGGATACCTCAGCCATTATAATTTAGAGTCTCTCTGAGGGTCCTGAAGACCTTCTGCTCTGGTTCTGGAAAAGGCTTCCTGATAGGTCTGGCAGCCCTTCCGGTCTTCCAGTCAGGGGGCTTTACTGTAGCAAACACAATATAACTTTACACTTTCCACATAGGTCCCATAATCTCTCAGTATGATTAGTTTAATCTGACTAGAACATTGACTGGAACCTAATGACACACATAGCATGTCAATCCCCTTTCTAGTTAATTGATTTGCTCCACCTCAGCATTGTGATGCATTTTTTCCATAATCTTGTTTCATCTTTTTTTGCCGCACTGCTGTGCGTTATCTCCCCATTCCAGCCAAATACTGGGAAACTGTCTAGCCTCCTCCTCACAAACACTAACAAGGGCCTAGACATGTTGGCTTGTCTCACAATCTTCTTGCCCCATGCAGAATGCACCAGTAGTAAATGGTAATTACTGTTGTGTATGATTAAGTCATCATTTATGTGATGTGATTTCACTTGATCAATTACCTTTACCTCACTTTACCTTACTGCTGGCAGAGATCAATGGGAACAAAAGCAGAACTGTAAAATGTTTGTTTCTACAGTAAAAAATCAATGAACTGATCAATCAATCACTTTTAAGCCACATCTAATATTACAAGGTCCAACTCCAGTGAAATGTGATCCCATCAGCTCCCTCAATTTGTGCTCTATAATGCATGGTTTCTGGTAGTGGAATGATTTAACTGCCCAGTCATACCGACCCCATCAAGATGGCCCTATGTTCACTTCTTCCAAGCCACTCTGAAGGGTGCATACCGGTGACCCGAAGCAGAAACGGGACAGCACCTCACATCTCACCATCACACCTGTCCTTATATTCACTGTTAAGCATCTTCTTCCTCTTCTTATCTTGCCAGAGTCTTTTGCTCTGTAACATCAGTAAATAGAAAATGTGTCACCTGGTTAAATGGTGCTGTCCAGGATTAAGCCAAGGATAATACAGTTCCTCATATTTGAAAACTGATGTGACACGGGGATCATCCAGTCTTATCTCCAATGCCTGTACAATGGTCAGCAGGATTCTAGTTCAGCTGGTGACCATCTTCAACATCTTCTCCTCTGTGTTTACTGATGATTTCATTTAAAAACCTTGACCTGGCTATCAAGCAACTAGCTAGCAGAAGTTGGCAGAAGGAAACTTTAGAGTTGATTTTCTCATCCTGATTGATGACTTGCAGCCACATGCCACCACTGTCCAGTATTGCAATAAAGAGATGCTAACACTGTCGCATAACTTTAGCACAAATTCAGTAAAGCTAAAAGAGAGGCAACTGGAAACATCAGCACCTAAGTCTACAGGCACTATGAGAGCCAGAAGAAGGATTCAAATGACAAAATGAAACAGTTCCTTTTGTTTCTAGTTATAGGCAGACAGATCTTCTCTGAGATCTTTGTCTGCTGTAACCGAGGTTTGTCTGACCTCTTTAGGAGAAGTCAGAGCTAACAAAGCAGTAGTGACCCAGCCTGGCCTTCCACACACTGCAGTGGTAAATATGCAGATCTGCCAGGGGCTCTTAGGGCTGAGTCAGACTTCACCGCACTGAAGGCAAGACAGAAGGGTTCAAAGGTCATGCGACAGCTGGAGAGGCAGGAACACAAATAAGGCAAAGCTGTGCTGCTAAAAGACATTCCTCATTTCCCAGTTTGGTCTGTTCTCAGCACCAAACAGGATCTGACCCAGAGGAGCAGGAGACACATTCAGTGACATTAGCTTACAACGAAAGCAAGCAGTGCAACTTCCAACTACCTTCATGAATTTGAGTGAATAGTTGGAGCACCTGAGCCATCTACAACATTAAAATACTGCTGACAGGTTGGTGCAATCTAACACTCTCATGGTTAGTGTTAGTGGCCAATTGCAGTGGAATCAGCATTGGCAACCTAAACATTTAATTTGATCATATTCCAGATGTATCCCTATCAATGTCCAGCCCATTTTCATCCCAAAAGCACTGCTGCTTTTTCCATAAGATCACAACACCAAAAGCCAGCTTTTGTGTGTGCATGAAATGCCACTGGGTGGCTTGAAATTAAAATGCTGCTAGTAACAACGTGATATAAGGAGCATGAGACTGGGTGGGAGGGCCTGGTGGATGGGTCCAACAAACCCTGGACTTTCATGCAGGAGTCCAGTGTTCGCTTCCTGTGTGACTTCAATGTTTTTCCCTTCACCATACCATGTGCCTCATGCCCTAATCTTAACCATCTGTGCCAGCATGTGCATTTGTTGATGTTTCCATGTTGGTTGTCATGTGCTTTTGTTGCTCAAACATAACCATGTGCAGCGTAATCCCACCATGTGCTTTTGCTAACATCATGGTGGCAGCATCCTAGAATGTAAATAGCAGACACAGAGGGATAACTAAAATTAAATATGTAGACATGGAAGTCCACTGCAAAGCGACAACATATTACGAACTGCAAAGCAGCAACATGTAATGATTTTGGAAGCAAGTGTGTTGCAATGTTAGGCAGATAGGTAACAAGAACTTGCAGTATAGAAATGCCAAAGATACAGCTTCAGTACCCCTTGTTAGGCCAGAGATATACGTGCTGTTCACATACATGCAGTCATGAATGCTGCCATGCGTCCCCTGCATCGGTTTTGCGTTTTACATTGGAAAATGGACTTGATTTAGAGGCCCTAGATACCACCGCTGCTGTCCCCTTTTCTGTCTTGATCTCAGCATTAACACCATAATAACCTTGTTGGATGTTGCCATGTCTATTGTCTACATCTCACACATCTGGTAGTTGTTTATGGCCTGAGCTCTCTCATTTGTCCTCTAGATGTATCCTCCAGTGACTCGCATTGCGTATAAACAAGTAAATATACAAAAATGTTCATAACACAGCCAGATGTGTACGCTGTTTAACACATGGTTAATTATCATTTGGTGTTTCATTTTGTTTTGATGATAGTGGTAGAGAAATCTCCCATGGTTCAGTTGGGTTGAGATGTGGTGACTGTGAAGTTCATAGCATAGAATTAGTTTACATACTTATCAGATCATTCTGTGAGGCCTTTTACCTTGTAAGGATTCATCTGCAGTCTTCTACACTCATTTATTCAGGCTTTGTCTTTCATTTGCTACTTGTTTGTATGTAATTCTAATTCAGTGGGCCCCAGTGGCACAAAGCCTGGTTACAGCTCAGTGACTACTGAATAATTGTTGAATCTCAACTAATAAGCTGTTGAAATGTTACAAATATCCATCAACTAAATACAGCGTGACCAGAATACTTTCATTGTATTTGTGCAATCTAACTTGTGTTGTAGAAGTCTGCAATAATAGTCTGTAATATAATAATTTCAAATGTGTATTCACTATTTGGGTTTAAACTTTCTTTCATGGCTCAGTTTAGTCATTAACATGAGTATCCTCATTTAATTTTTTCCTCAATATTTCTAATCTGGGGTCTAAACAATCTTGTGACCCTGACACCAGAGTACCATACAACAATGAAAGTAAGCCTCTACTACAATAATATTTCACTACTTTGTTTTCTAAACAGATAAAGGAGGTATATTAAGAGAACTATTTTGAGATATAAAAATGTAAGTATTTAGTGGAACCGTTTGTAAGGTTTATGAGGATTTATTGGCACTGCTCAGGATTTGGCAGAAATCAATCCTGAGCAGTCTAGTTAGGAGCCAGGTTGGGGTGGTAGATGAGTCACAAAACACAGGACTTTCCCTAGGAGACTGGTGTTTGGAACCATATGAACTTTAAGTGAACTTTGAGTACATCCTCAAAATATTTTGTTTGCCTAAACCTTAACCGCAATAACTTTACTTGCCTAAACCTAACCTCCATGACTTTACATCAAGGATATATTGTCATACCTGGGCTGCTAATTTGAAGGATGTTGTACAAACCTTTGTTTGTGGCTATTACAGTAGTTCTTTTGGAACTGCACAGAGACTGAGGTTAACACTGATGACATGCTAATGAAAACAAAGGCTGTTGCTACTAATGTGTTTATCATTATCCATTTTTGGTTATTTCACTCCAGTAAGCCAGCAAGCCCCTCTATTGCAAAGAATGTCAGAAATGATTTAGCATCCCCATTATCACTGTAACTCACCACAAGCTGTGAGCTGTCTGTCTGCTTGTATTTCCTGCAGTAAGAGCAGAATAGTTCTGTGGTGACTGGCACATTGACTTGTTGGCAGGCATATCATTTTCCCTGTTTACATAAGGATTATCAAAAGTATGTTGTTATTGTAAAGACATTTTGAATATGGTGAAACCTGACTCATCAGCAACTAGTTTCACGGATCAGTTTTGATAAACTCCTCTCGTGTTATAGAAAAGTCAGATATCATACAATGTGGCTTCTCAAATCATAAGGGCTGAAATTAGATCTTTGGGTTAACATGAGTTCACGGCTTATGATATGACTCTTATCTTGAAAGAATCATACCTGGGGAAATGACCATTGTGTTTCTTTTAGTGTGTGTTTCAGTTTTTGGCAGTGCATTATTTTTCTGCATTTTCAGTGCAGTAATGTGTAAAACATGACAGTGTGTATTTGTCCACTGGAGGTTAACAGAAAAGGATAAACTGCTTGATTGGCACATCTGAAAGAATGTTCAAACACTGTCAGCATGATTTATCAGTCCACTCATATCCTCACAAAAGATTCTTTAAGACAGCTCTGTGTGTGTGTGTGTGTGTGTGTGTGCCTTCACACACATTGAAGCTTTGCTGTCACACACATATACACCTCATGGTGAGAGTAAGGAATGAATTTGATTTGTGGTGTGACTGAGATTGTGTGTCAGATCGCTGTGGATGAACTGATCCTGGCACAGAATCAAGCCTAATGTGCAGCACATTTTCTCAAGGAGAACAACATGCAGAGACACAGAGAAGCCACACAGCTTCCAGGCACACAGTGGCAGGAGAGTGCCAATGTGTTTACCTCTGGAAACTTGAGGACAGAAGGCGAACACACACTGTTTCCAACAGAGAGATTTCATTAAAGTTAGATTTTGTGTGTGTGTGTGTGTGTGTGTGTGTGTGTGTGTGTGTGTGTGGATGCCACTTCTGAAGCCCTTGCAAAGGGTGTATCCCTAAGGGTAGGGTAATGCTAGACAGAACTGTGATGTGTTGTCGGATCAGGTTGCAAAACAAAAGTGTTTACAGTTTTTACAGAGCCTCACTGGAACATAGGGGGTTAAATATGGGGATGAAGGTGCACAGTGGTGCAATCAGTGGTTCACATAATAAGTCACAGAATTAGATGTTTAAAAATGTTAAAAAAGAGTTTCATTTTTTGTATGTATTTTTATATGCTTAATTAACCCCAGGGGAAATTAAATTTCACACTCTCATTTACACATAAACCCGAAACTCAATCACTCCTTCTCTCTCTCTCTCTCACACACACACACACACACATATACACAAAATAAGAAGCTATACATCAATTAAATGGAGAAATGTCTGTAGGCAGGGTCTACCCATGGTCAGGCACCTCAAGCAGTTTGGGGTTGGTGTCTTGCTCAGACGATTCCCAGGCCACCCCAAAGAGTTCAACTCTGCTAACTTTCTCATCTCATATCTCTAGCTGCTTTTAAAGAGGTGGCACTACAGGGCTGTAAAAAAGCCCCCCCTTTGTGGAGGCAGTGGTAGAGCCGCAGCTCCACTGTTCAGTGGAGTAAAATGTATTTTTAAAATAACGGCTTCAAATGCCCGTCAGTAAGGGCTGTCTTACAAAGAGATAATATATATTCTACATATAGCGTACACTTTTTGCTGATATCTGTAAATGTCAGTGGAAAACTCGATATCTGTATAATTAAAAAAAGATTCAAGTGGTCCCAATATGTGAACCATTGATGTACAGTAGTGAACAGAAGGCCTTTTGATAGTGATCTGTGAACAGCCAGTCCTAACTCAGCTGACTGTAACCTTCATTTAATCAGTCCAGGTGCTTTATTACTTTATAACTGTTTGAGCTGGAAAATTCTGAAACATAAGTAACACAGTGTTGGAGTGTGGGTGTGTTGTTTCCTCTGATGTTTTACAGCTGAACCTAATTTGACTTGACACGGTACCAGCTGTGATACATGCATCAGATGGGCTGATGTTAAGACTTGCTCTGCATTCTCCCTGAGTGTCATGTAGCCATAGGCCATGTGCCAGAGGAACGCAGTGCTGTTTCTACTGGAAACTGTGCACAACACAACTGTTCTTCATCACTGTCAGCTGGTAGCACAGACTAATGCCACGTAACAATGGGATTGATCGGAAACACATGAGTACAATCAAAAAAATGTCATTATACCCTTATGAAACTTTGGTGCTGTAGATCTACTTGTTCATTTTGAAGACTGGGTGGAAAATATTGGTATTAAAAGAGAAGTTCGCTAACAAAAATATTGTCCCTTTATCTGGATGTTTCTGGTCGTCCTTATTCAATGATATGTGTAAGAAAGCATGGGGAATCAGTGATAAATACTGTCTAAATAACAAGCTTAAGGGAGTGTCTGTTATTGTGTTTGTTTATAAATGCATCTGGATAAAACCTATGCATCTAAAACCCATTTTTTTTTAGAGATTTCCTAAACATTCAGGCTTGTAACCTCTCCAAAGACATCTCTACTATGTTCAATATCAGAACAGTTATGGTAAATATGTAATTTATTAATGTAAATGGAAAAATATTTCTAAAAATATCAATCCACAAATGTAAAAAAGTCTCTTAAACTGTGTCACAATTTCTGCTATTTTGACCAGATTTCATTTTGTTTTAAATCTGTTAGTATTGTTTGGAAGAATGCAATATTTTGTTTTCCTATTCGAGTTTGCACTGTTGAATTGTTCTAAATAAAATTAACCCTTTGAAACCTGAGCAAATTGTCCTGATTTACCTTCCTCTCATGTTCCTGAAAGGTCAGGAACATGAGAGGAAGGAAATGATTTACTTTACATGAAATGACCCAAAAATTGGCAAGAAAGTAGTTAAAATTAAAAGAAATTACCCGGAAATGTCCATACAGAAACAAAACAACAGAACATTAGGCTAACACAACAACAACAACAATAAAAAACAAACTATGAAATAACCTGAAAATAAGTGCTTAAAATATAGACATTTTTTTCGACAACATAATTTTGAATACATAATAGGTATGTATAACTAATAAATAATAGTTATAAATATGGATTTTTGGAACCCCTTTCCTAGTTTAATGTTTGTTTTTTTCTCTCTCTTTTCTTTTTTCAGATAGCCTAACTTTTCTTGTCACTTTTTACATATTTCTTGCAATTTCTGGGACATCTCTTGCCAAGTGGCTCATTGTTTTTTTCACCCCACGTTTTTCAAAATAAAGCAAACCAATTTTGCTCGGGTGTTAGATATTTAAAAGCATCCAAACACAAGAGAGCTGCTCGACCCAGCTTTCAAGGGGTTAAAAAATCGTCAGCTCTGTGAGGAGTACGACAGCACAGGCTTATGCTTGTTGGTGTTTTACGACACCACATTTCATTTTACGGCTCAATATGGCGTCCCACTGGTGAGCCGAGTGACGGAGTGGGAAAGTTTAGTGACATTAAAGTGAAAATTGTTCGCTGTTTTCGTCAGTTTTCCGTGTCAGAGAGGTCCACACAGCAGCTGCCCGTCAGCTCTCACACAGTGAGCGGTCAGGGAGCAGCAGTGAGCGGGAGGGAGGTGAAGGAAATGGCGGCGCAGGGAGGCATCGCGTTCCAGGAGAAGGTCAGCAGGCTGCTGTGCAAACGCGAGGGGAAGAGACCCGTCCTCAAACCCAACAAGCCCCTGATCCTCAAAGACGCTGTGGCGAAGCGCAAACCCAGCAAAGGAGGTACGTCAAGTTATGAAGAAACACTTCGTGAATAACATTTCTGAGTGTCTGTAGCGCTGCTCTGCCAAATACACACACACACACACACACACACGCACACACACACACTGAACATTAACAGGGACGAAACCAACCTGCTTTGAGTTGCCAGTATCTATGCATAAAACTTCACAAGGTGATGAATGGATGTCGTGTTTTCCTTTCTTTCTTTGTGCATTTTATGTAAGTCTCTTGCTATTGTTTTATGTAAAAAAACAAAATACCAAATGAC
This sequence comes from Plectropomus leopardus, assembly GCF_008729295.1. Classification (NCBI taxonomy): domain Eukaryota; kingdom Metazoa; phylum Chordata; class Actinopteri; order Perciformes; family Serranidae; genus Plectropomus; species Plectropomus leopardus. The sequence continues at coordinate 30,685,289 of NC_056477.1, forward strand.
CATTAAGACCTTTCAGTCATTTAAAAATGAAAACTTAATAAACCAGCAAACATATTCATGAAATAAAAAATATTTTTTTAAAAAAGAAAAGAAAAGAAAATCATATTAGGTGATGAATAGGTCGAGGGGTTAAGTATATAAAAATTATTTTAAAAAATAAGGGTAAAAGAATAAGTAGAGAGACAAAAAAATCCTTGTATTGGATCACACCAAACACATGTAGACAATGGGTGGCTCCTAGTTACACTACAGTGTGTGATCTCGAAACATACATTGTCCATCCCTTAAAAGTCATCCTCTCCATGACATAAATACTGCATATGCCATCAATCCGTTAGTCGACACGGGGTATTTCTTTTTTCAGCCATTTCTTGGTTAGGGATTTCTTACAGGGCGCCAATAATATTTTTAACAGGAATTTGTCCTTTTTTTTCCATTTGAGTTCCTCCTTTCCAACCAGATACATCAGTTCAAAGTAAAAGTAATTTTGGTTAAAAAAAAAAAAACAGCATCCAGGATGTCAGTTTGCAAAACATTCTTCCAGCTAAATTCTCTTCAGGATGGCGAGTTTGTTGTTTTCCATTGATGTCTAAACACCTCCTCCCAGTAACTCTTGTGTGACAGTCATATCACCGTCATTTTCCTATCTTGTTTTTACTTAAAGTGTATTTTCATTATCACGTTGTTGAAGGCTCACGTGTACCTTTGAAATAATCTTTTTATGGGGTTTGTTCTCATATGCTCTAATAAATATTCAGATGAAGTGATATCATATTTTCATACATCAACATTTTTGTTACAAATAAACAGTCGTTTGTTTCTAAGACCTACCGTTTAGGTCCAACTGTACCAGAGGAGAAGTGACATGTTCCAACCTCCCCCATAGGCAGAGTAACCTCTAACAGACAGAGGGTTAGTTCTAACACTTAATTTAATTGTAGTTTTACCCTACAGACCCTCAGGAATATGTTGTCTTTCGAATCATGCGTGGCTATTAAAGGGTAAACATGTGTCCGTCCCTCCACAGAGGCCACCTGTGTCACAGAGATGTCCGTCCTGATGGCCTGTTGGAAGCTGAACAACTTTGTGGAAGGTCTGTGCTCCAGCGAAATGAACTCCTTTTACACCTGCGTCAAGGCAGCTCAGGTATGTTCTCATACACAGCAGCACAACAGACACAAGAAGTGGTGCTCTAAGATGACACATGCACTTTAAAATAGGCAGAGTAGAGGAAAATGCAATTCTACAGGGCCCCTGAAGTGACATGCAAAAATGTCTTTTTCTAATGCACCCTGAGAAATTACACATTCACTGGAAGTATCAGTTTATAAAGTCTGCAAAATCATTTTAACACACTTGAGCTCTGTGTTATACATGAAATAAGTATCACAATATTAATCTGGATGCTTTGATGTGTGTATATAGTGTATGACAACTTGGCAAATGCATGCAAAACATGCACTGTTCTCTTGTTTTTAGTTATAGCTTGTTCAGATTCAATAATTTAAAAAACATCATTTTTAGAATAATAGTATGAATAAGATTATATTCTCTGATATCTGATAAATGGGGATCTGGAATTGTGGTTCAGCCATAGTACACATGAAGAGTCTCCTGTAGTGTTGGGAGATATATGAGATTCCATCGGCCGCTGTCAGACCAACAACAACCTGCTGATAGATTTATGCAGGTTTGTGCACCTTGAACTGTAATAAGGTTATTTGTTTCAACATTTTAACTGTGCTGGATTGTGGATCAGATTTTGTGTGAGTGACAGGACGTTCTTTATAATAAAGTTTTTCCCTTTGAGCTCTGATAAATTCCACACACTCATGGTCTTTACTGCACTATGGCAATTACCAGAAATGCGGCACACAAATAGGCACTTGACCCCTCAAACGTACCGTGTGGTGTTTCCCACAGATTTAGAACCTCTGCGTTGCAGTAGCTGATGATGGCAAACCTTCCGTTTTCTTTTTTAAGCTTGTTGTGTTTGTGTGTTCCTTACAGGGCTTTAAACTTTAAACTATTTAAACTTTAAACTACTTTTGCAATATTTTAAAGCTATATCTATTTGAATACTTTTAAATGTCCTCTTAATGAATGTAAACAAAATAAAATAAAAAAATCTGAATGAACTGCAGTTACAGTTAAAAAGAGTAGCTACTGTCGTTTAATAAAGTTGAATACACTACTGTCATAATAACATTTAATGAAATATGGTTATAAGGAAATTAAAACGGTGCATTTACTTTGAAGGACCTGGCTTGTCTCAGGCAGTAAGTGTAGATGTTTTTGCTGTGGACCTGAAGCTTCCAGTCAACGGTTGGTAGTTAGCATAGCAGACAGTTAAACAGATACCTCAGCGCCTTTAGCTGTGAGAACTCATTCATTGTGAGCAGGAAACAAACTAACAGCTCCCCAGTTTGGATATAACCAATATTTCAAGTCACACTGCTGCTCCATGGTCACAAAATGTGACTAATACACTGCCACCACTACCACTCATTAAGACTGTAACTGTAGCACCGTTAAACCTAATGATTTATTCTCTGAGAACTGGAAACAAACTCGCAGCTCTCCAGTTCAGATATTAATAGTATTTGAAAATCAAAGTGGTGCTCCATGGTCACAAAATGTGACTAAATAGTCACAGTCTGGAGCTCTGCAAAAGCCATGCTTTGTGTGTGTGTCTGTTAGAGGCAGAGAGCCGCAGAGGAGAGAGCAAGGGAACCAAAGCGCCACTGGCTCATAAAATTGATGGAACAATTAATACTCGATGTCTGCAATTTCATACATAGCAGGCAAGGAGCAAGGCGTGATTCCTCACGTAGTTTTGATATATCGCCCACCCCAGTCTGTTATTCATAATTCTGTGTCCCCTCTAAATTTAGACGTTTTTGCAGGTTCATTAACGTAGCACTGCTGAACTCATTATGAGTTCTTTTTTATTTTCCTCAGCAGCAGTTTGTGGAGTTTGAGATTCAGCACAATGAACTGTTACATTTCACTTTCACTGCACCTGGCATTCTGTTGCTCCACCTGTGCCTAGATTATGTTCTGTGTTTCAAGAGTGTGGTGCAATGAATAACTGAATGGTTTATATAATTCAGCAGTGCTCCTAATGGAACAGTCCAGCTCCAAAAATAGAAAATCAATACGTGGTGGCAGATGTGTTAACTGTGGCAGGCCGCCACAAATAAATGAATGTGTGGGAAACCCTGCTGTGTATCTGACAGCGAAGGTTATCAGACCGTTACAGAATATACAAACACAGCAGACAACATGAGGCCCGTGTGTTGTACGGCTTAGCACTTAACAGATAAAAGATGCAGAGCAAAGGAGGGCAAACTACACAATTTACTGATACTATATGGATTGTTAATGATTACTAAGTGATTAATCAATCACTGTGTGTAATATTATTGGTCAAGAATTAACTGGTGGAGCACAAACGTGGTGAAACATTATTTATGCATCACTGGTTCATGGCTTCCATCTGCTTTCAGCAGCTGGACTATCTTCGATTTAGAGAGTAGGGCGAGGCGACCTCATATGTCATGTGAAATTTATTGAGCGCAGACGAGTAACAGTTCTTATTGCCTAAATGACCTAGAACTTACTTTTTTGATTTTCAAAACGTCACTCTATTTCACTAATTAAACAAGCAAGTAGAAATAGTATGAGGGGGCTGTGAAATGTCAAAACCCACTGAAGTTACTGCTTCAGACTGAAAGTCATAAAAGGGAACACCACCTAAATTTGAATTTCAATGTTAATTCCACGACCAAGGAAAGTTCAATCACTCTCTGTGAACATGAGCTACTGTCTCTCAAAGCCTAAAAAAGAGAAAGAAGTCTCAAACTTGTGATATCATGGGGTCTAAAGTCTGGAGCTGCTCCAGAGACGATGAATGGCTGGTTAAGTGTACCCACAGAATGTTTGTTTTCAGTTTTATACCAAAATGAGCTGTATTCTATTGTACCGTCATCAGTTGTGAGAACAGAAAATGTTCCCATATGCTCAGAAGGTTCCTCTGGCTGCTCGCAGTGTCATCTACAACATCTTTCACCTTTCGTCGTCTATGGAGCAGCTCGAGACTTTACACCCATGACATTACAAATTTTAGTGTCGCACTCTAGTTTCTGGATTTGGGAGAGAGTTATGCATGCTCACTAATATTTTTGGACTGTTAGACCAAAGGAATAAGATGTATGAATTCTGAATATGGTGTGGTTACCCTTAAAGTCAATAAAATCTTTTGTTGAGATAAATGGATATTGATGATTTGTTGTCAAATTAACTACAAATAAGTGGTCAACCTGCAGGAAAACTGTTGCAGGCTGAAAAAAGGACATTTCAATGATAACTGTAATATATTTATTATATAGACTTTTTATGAAGCTTTTTGATATGAGAATCATAAGCATGAACATGGCAGGCCTCAGTACTCCAATACACTTCAGACATTCTCAGTATAGTGAACTAAGATTCTTTTCACTGCTGCAGAGTTTCTGAGCATGTCACAATAATAACATCTGCTGCCATAAATAGATTTTCTATTTTTGGAACTTGACCGTTCATTAGGAGCATTGTTGAAGTATGTATATTCTTAGGTTATGCATTACTTCACACTCAAGGAGTGCAGAGTGTACTCGGGGCACAGATGGAGCAGCAAGTTTGCTTTTACTTGCAGCAGCTGCTCCTCTAATCCATTGATCTGATCTGATCAGCTCTGATTGGATCGACAGATCATTTATCCTCCCTGTGAGACACAAACTGCTACTGTTGTTGTCCCCCCATTGTTCATCACTCTAATTCTGTGGGAAAAACCGTGCTGTATATTTTCAAAAAAGTACTCATTACTCGCTTGACAACAAACTACTAATTATGAGCCATGTTTTCCTCTTTTTAGTCATTTGGTGCTGCTGGTCAGCAGTGCCACTGATCAATACCATGGAAATAGTTTTAAGTGCCAAATTAGCAAACATATGAACTTGCATTAGTGTCATCTAAGAGTAAAACTAAGCTACAAACCAGTCTAAAATATCTTTGTGAAACTGCCCGGAGAGCTCTCAGTTGTCATGATCTTGGGAAGTCTCTCTACAGAGGAAATGTTCAGTGTTCAGTCTGCGTCTTACCTCATCATTCATGTGAGACTTTAAACTTTCTCAAAGTTTGCCTGACCTCATGTTTACAGTCATGGAAATCTGTTTCACAAACTTATATAATAATACATGATGTGTCCAGGGATCTGAAATTTGATAATCCAATGATGATGTTTCTACAGTTTCTGGCTTTGATAATTGGTGTCATTTTGGTGATTTTTGAAGAAAATTCAAAAATCACCAAAAAGTTTTAAAGAAAAAAAGCCAAAATGAATAAATAATAAATAAGAATAAATAAAATGAAATAAAATAGAATTTCTTTTTTATTTATTTTTTGAAAAATCACCCCAAAACATTTTTAAAAAATATCGCCAAAATGTTGTCTTCAAAAAATGGCAGTTTTATCCAAAGAAAAAGAAGGCCACTTCTTTTTTTAAGAAAAGTTTTCTTTTTGTTTTTCATTATTATTATTTTTAAGATAAACTATATTTTTAAAAGCTATTAAATAGTAGCGAAAAAGAACAGATAAGGAGCATCTATGGCCGTTTCAGAAAATGTACGGAAAATTTGCCCAAGGGTCATGGAAGAGTCTTTAAACATGTATTGGTAAAAATATGTACGAACCCTGTGTACTTAGCTAGCAGATTACTCATTATAAGGCACTGTAATCCAATGATCCTTTTTCTTACACAGGCTGCTATGAAGAATAAATCTGAACAGACCAGCCTCCAGGGCGGACGTCTGCCCCCAAAACAAGCCACCAGCCTGCTGAAGAGATACCCCAACGTGCACACTGAGATCTAGGAATGAAACCTTTTCTTGCCCAACCTATACAAACGTGCAGGTTGAACAAAGACATTGGGCTAAGTCTTAGAGCTGGATTTTATTGTGATAAGGTGTTTACAGTTGTCAGCTACTGTTTGAATCAACACTGGGTTACCATACACATGTATTAAATGTCACAAACTCACTGCATGACTCCTTTGGTATGTAAACTTATCCAAACATTCACTTTGCTGACTAATGTTCTGTATTCACAACACGCTGCGTTTGATGGTTTAAACTATAATGAGACTGTCTCCTGGTGTCCACATTTGGCTCTGATCAACGCGTCGCCATTTAGTCTCAATCTAATTTAGCAGAGTGGTCTCATTCAGTGCACTGATGTTATTAGTGGATGTGATAGAGTTATTCTTCTTGGGTTTCATGGCTCCTGGCTGGAAGCTCAGCGTTATCACCAAACACTTAAATGCCTCATCATTCCTGTGGACGCTGAGATTGGTGGTTAACAGATATTGAAATCAACCTGCTGAACAGATTACCAGTAAGCAACGCTTAGTGTGGTTGATATGGATATTCCTGAATAAATTAAAACTGTTTGTTATTGATTCTTTTTCCTGCCCAGTGAGTTTGTTTCTTTCTTGGACTGTGACCGGGTTTCATACTACACATTAATGTAAAGCGGGTTTTATGGCTGTGGTAGTGGTGGAAGAAGTACTCAGGTCCTTAAGTAAAAGTACTAATGCTCCCCAAAATTTGACATAAGTAAAAGTAAGGAAAATGAACTTATAGGATTAAAAGTAAAAGTACCCAATGCAGACAAATCTAAAAAAAAACACACCCCAAACTCAAAATTATAAAAATAAATTAGAAAAAACATCAACAATTTAAAAAATCATTCAAAAACTTGGTCATAAAACCTTAATTGAATATTAAATAAATTAAATTAAATAATTAAACACAACATATGTGATTTTTGGATTTCAATGAAGACATACAACTCAGTTTATGTACAAATCAGCTATTGATTTCATTTTATTAATTAATTTTATTATTTATGACTTAACATCCTGATAGATGTAACTTTACACAGCTTTGGAGGTTTTTCACTTTTTTAAAGAGCGAGACTAACATTTCCCTCCAGCTTCTGGTCTTTGAGCTAAGCCAAACTAAACTATATTTTAAAGAAGCTCTATGCTGCCACACCACAATAAAAAACAGTAACTGATCAGAATCAGGTAATAATGTGAAAGTTTATTGTTCCAAAGTTGTTTTTCATATTTTAACAAGATATTTCTTTTTTTTCATGTGACTTTGTACAAATTTATGTGATGATAAAAAGACACTTTGCCCTTTTTTTAACGATATACCATTTATCTTGTTGTAAGTAAAATGTTTAATTTCACTTTATTATACAGTCTATGGTTACATCGTGGAACATTTACAATAAGTGATCAAACATGAACACGTTTTATAAAATACCATAGTTTAACATGTAACACTAAAGTTATAATGAGATAATTAGTATTTTGTTATAACTATATACATTTCTTGTTCTAATGTTATACATTTGAATACAGTAATAATGTGAAAATATCTTGTTATAACATGAAAATATTTTGTTATAATGTGAAAAAAATCTTGCCATGACTAACTTCTCATGTTTTGTGATACTGATCTGTTTTTGTTTTGTTTTTTTCTGGCACAGCAGCAATATACTGATGCAGACACAAAATTCTTAACACTCATCTGTGGCTTCAAACAAGCACGTTTAAGGCTGAACTCATCCTATGTCGCGTCATGCCTTTTCAATGACCTCCCTCTGTTAATTGATGTTTTCTTGCTATCAACACATGTCTGTCAGGACTATTGATATTCCGTTAATGACCTGAGTGTGGATTTAGTTCATGTTTAGTCTGAAGGACAGGAAAGATTTTTTGCTATGTTTGCACCCACCATTGTCACTATGTGGTATTTTTGCTGCGTCCTTGTTTATCTGCCATCGTTATACAGAGCCATTTCCCCACCCTGCTTATCACTTCCTTTCCAAACATGGAGAGCGCAGAGGAAACTCCTCCACAGCCCACAGCCATCACTCACTCACTCTCACATACATGTCTTTCCTCGTACAAAGATTCAGTAAGTTTTGATCCCTCATGATCATCTATGCACACAATAGTCTTAAGTTTGAAAAAGAAAGCAATTCATGATGGTCATCTCTCACAAAAACAGAAGTCCATGTCTTCTCCAACAGCATGGAGAGATGCTCATTTCTAAATACCTGGATGGAATTTAAGAAACTTTGTTATTTTCAGATCTTTATCACCAATGGAGCAATATTTGGTCTGAGGTTGGCCCCAGAGGAGAGGCCAGGTTGTTTGATTTATCAAAATGATTCATCCAAATCTCAAAGAGTAACTAAGAAACCACAAACCAACATTTATTCAGTCGAAAAGCAATATCTATGGGTATTTAGTAGTGTTGTTGATTGACTCAGGTTCAACTCTTGGCATCGTAAATATGCATAAATATAGTGATTGCCCTCTAAAGGTTGAAACCTGATATTGCAAGTGAATTTTGCTATTGGCGGATAATCACCATCCGAGCCCCCTGGTACCGCCCCGTCTCCATGCTCACACCAACCGATTACTCTGTGTGTGTGTGTGTGTGTGTGTGCGGGGGCAGGGAGGTGCTGCGGATCAAGAGGCGGCACATTTGGGTGACTGGGTGTGTCTTAGCCCTCCTACAAGCCCTGCATATTTTTAAAACTTTTTTCATGACATCTATTGCACATCTGTCTGTCCTGGAAGAGGGATCCCTCCTCAGCTCTTCCTGAGGTGTCTACCATTTTTCCCCCCTTTACAGCTTTTCTTTGGGGGAGTTTTTCCTAAGTCGATATGAGGGTCTCAGGACAGAGGGATGTTGTGTGCTATAAAGCCCTCTAAGGCAAACTGATTTGTAATTACGGGCTTTATAAGTAAAATTGACTTGATCGACTTGACATTCCAGGATGGGGGCACTCAAGCCAAAAGTGGGGCATTAGTTGCTCTTTAAAACTTTAACTTTTTTGTATAACAACAGAAAACATGGACAAATGTAACATATATTATTTACAGTCCCAGCCTCCAGCATATTTACACCACACCATAAAAGCAGCATGCAGTGCACATCTCAGACACAGAGAATGGGAAGAAAAGTGGATGGGTGTCTTCAGAGTAATAACTAGAAGTGATTGTGGGTTTTTGAAAACTGTGCAATGTTGCTGACAAACAGGTTTTGAGTTCAAATAACTGTAACATTGCGTGCAGTGTTACCTGAAAATAAGAGTTGGCACTGGTGTTTAGTGTGTGTGCTGGTGATGATGTGGAGACTGCAGATATTTGGTCTGTTAGCTGTCGGTTGTGCGAAACTTTGCTCAAGCAAGATATCTCATCAGTTACTGTCCCTTCATCAAAATGATTTGAAACACCAATTAAGTCTTTTTTTTCTCATTAAAATGCCGAATATAAAACTCGTTTCAACTGTAAAGACAATGACAGGAAGCTACCATGGAATAATCAGTACCCCCAAATGGAGAGTAAATGAATACTGTGAGGCTGTGGATGTCTCCTGGTGCTGAATGAGGTCTAATAAATAAAAACACTTCCTCTGAATAAAACAGTGCTGTATTTCTTCTATTTAAACACATGTAATTCCTCTGTATTTTTTAACCAAAGGGGATTAGCCTCTTTCATACACAAATGGCCAGATTAAAGGCCCCAAAACACAGACTTTTCAACCAGTTTCTTACTTTTAGTGATGGAACAGACGCTGGGCCTCATGTAGCAACATTCTCTTAAATTTCTCTTATATTATGTCTTATTTTTCTGGTGAGAGAAAATATAAGAGAAGTCAGCTCCAGATGCATGAAATGTTCTTAACAATCCAAATCTGCTCTGACCAGTTGTGCTCAATGATGAACCCCACTTATTATAAGTCACCTGTTAACATAGGTAATGCCCCCTAAACATAAGGGCAGGTTTGATGCAGTGCCTGAAGACTGGCACATGACCAAGACTGAAATATGACACCAAAAAAGATTGTAAGAACTTTTGTAGTGCTGAAACTGACGTAGGCCTATTGTTGCATGAGAGAAATGTACTGAAATCATAAAAGTGCTCTTGCAAAAAAGGACACAGCACACCGTGTACATGAAAAGCTTAAACAATAAAATGTTTTTTTTTACATGAAAAATGATTTACATTAAAATAGTTAATCAATCAATTTTCTAATGAATTGACTAATTGTTTTAGATGCACTTGTATATTTTTGTATTTTTGGTTTGTGCGTTAAAAATCTTACTTTGTAAAGTAGTTATCTTATAATTTCAGTGGAGTAAAAACTACAACATTTCCCTCTAAAGTGTAGGTGAGTAAAAGCTAAAAGTGACAGGAGATTAAAATACCCAAGATATGTAAAAATTCCTCATATTTGTACTTAAGTGCAGTATTTGAGTAAATGTACTTAGTTACATTCCAGCTCTGGTCAGCAGTGGGACACAGTAACTGAAATGGGATCAATGCACCAAGTATAGCAGTATTTCTTTAGCCCTGAAATTTAATAATGCAGTCAGTACAATCACTCCAACATTATCTAAATGTGATTAAATTTTATTATTTATGCATGCATTTTTTAAATGTTTCTCAGAAGTAAAACTTTTCCTTGTGCTGGGCAACATAAGAGGTTTTTTCTCTTGTTGTGAAAAGAAAGCTCTCGACCCGTCATAACATTTTCTCTTTCTGAAGAAAAAAGCAAAAATTAGAAACCATTGGTGTATTCCAGAAATCAGTGGATACTAACAAAATAAGAAAAAATAAAGAAAAGAAAAAAATAGGCTCTAGAAAAGCTTTGTCAACTCTGAGATTCGGTAAAAAGTGACATCACTTTAGGAATCTCAGTTTGGCCACAAAATCCACAAATTGTGTCTAAAAGTGTCTAAAGACAGATACTATTAAGTCCCATAGTTGAAAGTGTATGATCGAGTGTTTTGAAACTGACTTGTGGGGACTAGATATCAGGATATCTCAGCCACTGTCGAGTGAAATGGTATAATCTCTGACAGCCATCCCCGGAGTCTGGAAGCATCTGAGGCTTCTTTCCCAGGAGGCACCCCAAGAATTTTGATGATACATCAAGATGAAGCTTTCTAAGGATCTGTGTTTGTGAGAGGTGGCCAGGAAAAACAATCAGAGCTTTGAAAGTTGCCATTGAAATCCAGCCTATCGGACCTTTTTATTTGGAGAGACATTATGGGCTTGCCCTGCTTATCTCAATCTGATCTTTAGAGTTCTTTGGTGCATGTTACAGTGACAGGATGTTGACTTCCACTGCTGTTGCTTTCGGAGCTGCCATTGTTTCCCAGGTGTCAGATAGTCACTATCAGCAAGGGTAAACTGTCCACACAGAATATTAGCTTATCAAGTTATGACCACACCCTACATGATAAGATATCATCTGAACTCCTTAGTACTTAAAGGAGCAGTGTGTAGGAGTTAGTGGTGTCTGGCTGTGAGGATTGCAGTTTATAACCAGCTAAAACTTGTCTCATGTGCCAAGTGTGAAGTCCTGGTGAGAATTCCTTCAGTGTTGATTGTTCAGGAGGTGTTAACCCAGAGCTAAAATATCCACAGAGGTCTCTTCCTTTCTAAAATAAATGGACCAGGTGGTTAAGAAGAGGAAAAACTCTCAACATCATCACATAAGACACTGAGTCTGAGCCCGACAAAGCCCAACCTTAACGCCCTGGGCGCACTACCAGTGTGGTGGTGCAAGCATCTTGAGTGGAAAATGCAGCAGCTCGGTGGATCATTAGGCAGGTTTCCATATCAGATTTGTGCAGCAATATTTAAGCAATATTTTTGAAATGTTGAATGAGTGATGTTGTGTGACTGCTCCTCTGGCAATAACATTCAAAGAAAATTAGCAGCCACCACACTAGCTGTCATTATTTCCAATCCAAGGCCATAATGGAAAGGCAAGCAAGCCCCTTATACGTGGGAGCAGCCACATATGAGGGATTTCTGGAAGGTGATAGTCCACGATTTCACAGAGGAATTGTGGATTCAAAACTTCAGGATGATCTGCTCAACTTTTGAAGAGTTATGTGATGCAATAACACGTCTTGTAGTGCCTGCTGCATCACTGACTGAAGCTCTGTTCCGGCCAGGAGAAAGGGCAGAGAGCCCTGAAAGAGAAGATCATCTGGATCAGTCAATCAATCAATCTATCTATCTATCTATCTATCTATCTATCTATCTATCTATCTATCTATCTATCTATCTATAATATCATCAATATGTTGGATTTTCATATTAAATAAATAATACATCAATTGCAGAGTGCTCATTTTTATATATTTATTTAAGAAAAAAGTTTTGTGGTTTTCCATTGCAGCCTGAGCCCTACCCAATCTGACCAATCACACTGGTTTGAACCCATTCCCGGGCTTTCCGGCTCGGCCTCAGGTTGACTGGACAATGCATTTGAATTTAGTGTGTTTTACTGTAATTTAAAAAAACGGAACATATCTGCTAGAATTTGGCCACATTTTTACAGCAGCTTGATACAGCGTGCGCCGAATGCCACAGTGATCGAGATCTATAACTATCTATACTGCGCGCGCACGCACGGCTTTATGAATCTCATCAAAAACAATGCGTATGCATGTTTCTGCCCTTGTTCCTACACACAGTTTGGGCCATGAATGAACACGTCTGAGTTTCATGCGCGTGGCCGCAGGGCTCCTCTGTACTCTGCGCTCCGGCTGCGTCATATTATCCATAACGAGATCATAGATCATATATCATATCATATATCTGGCACCTGAAGCCTGGCTGTTATACATTTACCGTCATAAGACCATTGTATAAGAATGATTATTTTCAGGAAATCTTATGTCATTGATTTTTAGGCTCAGTATGAGCGCGTCACAGCTCTGATATAAAAGACAAATCGCTTGGAAATGTTGGAGCGGCGCCTCACAGCGGCGCACTCTGTGTGTGTGTGTGTGTGTGTGTGTGTGTGTGTGTGTGTGTGAGAGAGAGAGAGAGAGAGAGAGAGAGAGAGAGAGAGAGATAGAGAGAGAGAGAGAGAGAGAGAGAGAGAGAGTTCTCGAGTGTCCTGTCCTCGCGCTCTAGCCAGCAGCGCGTCATTTTTAGCCGTGGCGCGGGTTGGATGTCTGGAGATGGGTCTCGCGCGGAGCAGCCGGTGTGTCTGAATGTGTTTTCCAGTGTCGGGACATTACCTACCGGCCGGGGAGGATCGGTTCTGGGCAGGCGGGCTGAGCAGGATTTGGTGAAGGTGTGCGAGGAAGGTGTGGAGGAGATGGTTCCTTCAGCAGGATGGACCGGAACAAAGTGGTGCCCGGGCTCTTGCCCTGCTGTGTGCTCCTCGCGCTGTGTGTGTGTGCAGAGGTAAGGCGGCTGCTGCCAAACATTCTCCGGCTATATAAAGCTGATGTTTAAGAGCTGTCATCGGGCTTTGTCACGCTTTTATGGCACTAGGAATGGTTCAGCTCCATAGACTCCGGTGAACTAGATAAGTGTAAGACTTTATTCTCTTCTCTGTCATTTCCGAATCATTTTATGCCACAGTTCCTGGAAATTACTTTGGCTGAGTTATGATTACTGGGAAAGTAGAGACAACTGTGTTTATTTCTAAAGATCATTTCTTTGAAAGAACGTCAACAAACTAATAAGTCACCAAAGTTCATCACAGTTATTAATATTTGTATAGCCTACATTAGAAAATTAGAAATTGAGCAAAAAGATGCATACAGATACAGAAACCATGTTCATTTTAACCACCTGAAACCTGGATTGACATCACTTTTCTTGTGCTGCGTTTAGATGCCTTTCTCAAGTATTTTAACCTCCGAGTCCTGAGCGAATTGGTGCGATTTCTTTCAAAAACTAAGGGAGAGGCAATGAGGAACTTGTCTAGAAATCATTAATTTAAAATTTTATTTTTAAGAAGCTAAAACCAAACTATATTTCTAATTATCATAATTATTTAATTGCATTATTGTCTTTTTTTTTTTTTTTTTTTACTAATTTCTTGTCAAATTCTGGGTCATTTTGTGGAAAGTTGCTCAGAGCCTTCTTCCATGTTTTTCGAAAGAAATCAAGCCAATTTGCCCAGATTTCAAAGGGTTAAGAGTCTGTGCCTATAGGCCATTTCCACAGACTGAACTGCTGTACTGTAGAAATCAATATTTCTAAAAGCTATGGAAACATTTCTAAAGCCAAACTATATTAATATTTATCACACTTATACATGTTAAATGATTTGAGTGAATTAATATAATTTTTAGGTCTCTTCATTATTTGTCTGTTTTTGTTTTTTGTTTTGCTAATTTTCAGGTGATTTTCATGTACTTTTAACTAATTTCTTGCTAATTTTTGGGTCATTTCTTGGTAAGCTGCACCTTCTTTCCATGTTTTCCAAGTAGTCCATTTGCCCAGGTTTAAGGGTTAATACTCTGTGTATGTAGGCTATTTCCACAGCTTGACCTGCTGTGCTCTAGAAGTCTAGGCAAGGTTATCGTTTGTGTGAATGAATGACACCGTCCTCCTAAGAAGACTTTATGGAGAAATATCGGTTCATTTTTGGGACAAATCCAAAACCTGCAAATTACTACAGCTCAGACTGTCCCAGACTTTGAAAAAAGGAAAACAACACACAGAACCATGTCCAATCCTCACTCTCCATACATCAAACTACATATTCATACATGAACCTGTAGATAGAATATAATAATCCTGTCACAGTCTAACATGAGTGTCAAATGGATGAATCCCTTCTGGAAACCAGAGGTTAGTGCTAATGCGACCATAAGCAGCAGTGCACAGCAGGTACCTAGCAAAGCTGTGAAGCAGTGGAAACCCCTGTAACTCTTTTATCACCTAACCCTTACCCCCCTCTCCATATCTGCTTACATTCTCAGGCCAGCCTCAGATAACAACACATCTAGGATGTGATCTGTTTTCAAATAGGATTTTCACTTGTCAGTTTGGAGCTCACAAACTGACAAGAAAACATTTCAGAATCAGATAGGCTATTTAACTGGATTGTTTGCTTCTTATTATGGTGTTTAAACCAGTCTGAGTTACAGTCATACCTCCTGCACTCTGCAGAACAACAGTCAGCATAGGGAAAGGAGGGAAATGAAATCAGCCAGAGAATGTAAACAGAGCTGCACTGGGAGTACAACACAACATACACATGCAGCGGTGCAGTAGTGATAAGTAGTATAGATGGCTTGTACCTCATGAGCAGGATATGTATAAATAGCAAGTATGTTAGACACAACAATAGGCGGGTTTCTGTTACAGATCTGTGCAAAACTTAAGATTTTTTGAATAACCAACTATGCTATGAGGTTTTTACGATTTTTTGGAGGACATACTATACTATGACGTTTTCATGATATTTGACCCACATACTATAGTATGATATTTTCATGATATTTTGAGAGACATATTTTATGATGATATCTTATGATTTTTTGACAGCATACTATAGTATGACATTTTTAGGATTTCTTGGACGACATACTATAGTGTGATGTTTTCAAGATATTTTAGAACGACATACTGACATTTTCATGATATTCTGAGTAACATACAATACTGTTATGTTTTTATGATTTTTTTAGAGACATACTACTGTGTTACGTTTTTATGATATTTTAAAACAACATACTGTAGTATGATGTTTTTATTATTTTTTACTGTACTATGATGTTTTTAGGATATTTCGCTTGACAGACTATACTATCACGTTTTTTAGGATATTTTCAGCAACATACTACACAGTGAAGTTTTTTATGTTAAGCAGCATAGAGTTCTATGATTTCTTGAGGGACATACTATACAATGAGGTTTTTATGATTTTTTATAACGACAAACCATAGTATGACTTTTTATGATATTTGAGGTGACTTATTTTGAGCAACATACTATACTATGACATTGTTATGATTTTTAGGATGACATACCATAGCATATATATTATGTAAAATGTATCATGTGACATATCATGATATGATGATTTTATGATTTTTTCAATGACATGCTAACCTATGACATTTAAATATTTTGAGTGACAAATTATACTATGAAGTTTTTATGATATTTTTTGGCAAAATATTATACTGTGATGTTTTTAATGTTATAAAGTACTATGACATTTTGATGATTTTTTTCAACATATTATACTATTATATGATGTTTTATGATATTATGATATAACATAATATACTATGACATTTTTAGGATATTTTTGACGATATAATATAGTTTGAAGTTTTGATGAACTTTTGGACTACATAAAATACTATGACATTTTTACGATATTTTCGACGACATACTGTACTATGACGTTTTTATGATATTTTGGACTTAATACTATACTATGTCATTTTTATGATATTTGGGATGATATTCATACTATGAAGTTTTTATGATATTTTTGAGGACATACCATAGTTTGATGTTTTTATGATATTTTGGACAACATACTATTCTATGAAATTTTATTTTATTTTGGACCACATACAATACCATGACATTTTTATGATATTTTGGACGACATACAATACTATGATGTTTTTATGATATCTTGGACCACATACTATACCATGATGTTTTTATGATATTTTGGATGGCATACTATACTATGACATTTTTTTATGATATTTTCGACATCATACTATACTATAGCGTTTTTAATATATTTTGGACCACATGCTATACTATAGCACTGTCGCCTCACAGCAAGAGGGTTCCCGGATTCGATCCTGGGCGGAAGGAGGTTTGGTCCGTGGGTGGGGGCCGTTCTGTTTGGCATTTGTACGCTCTCCCTGTGCCTGCCTGGGTTTTCTTTGGGTTGTTTTACGACACTTTGGATGACGTACTATAGTATGACGTTTGTATGATATTTTTTGGAAGACATACTATACTGTGACGTTTTTATGATATTTTGGACAACATATTATCCTATGAAGTGTTTAGGATATTTTTAATGCCATACTATAGAATGATATTTTTATGATGATTTGGAAGACATACTATTCTTTGACGTCTTTAATATGTTTTAAACGACATACTATACTTTGATGTTTTTATGATATTTTGAACATACATTCAGAGAGGACCATGATGAAATGGCGCTCTCTGGATGTGGGTACCTCGCCTGGTCACCACCCCCCCCAAAGAAAATGCATGGAGCCGCCACCTGTGGGCCCACCACTCGCAGGGAAAGGGATCATTGTTGGGTGCCTTGTGTGCTGGGTGGCAGGCGGGGGCCTCAACGTCGCAAACTGGTTCTAGGGACGTGTAACGTTACCTCTCTGGCAGAGAAGGAGCCGGAGCTTGTGCGACAGGTTGAGCAGTACCAAACTTGATATAGTTACGCTCACCTCCACGCACAGCACAGGTTTTGGAACCATAACCTTAGAGAGGGGCTGGACTCTCACAGTTTCTGGAGTTACCCAGAGTGAGAGGCACCGGATGGGTGTGGGGATACTCATGAGCCACTGGCTGAGTGCCGCTGTGTTGGAGTTTACCCCAAGGAACGAGAGGGTCACCTAGATGCAACTGCATATCGCAGAGAGGAGGTCTCTGACTGTCCTGTGTGCGTATGCATCCAACGTCAGTTCAGAGTACCCGGCCTTCTTGGAGTTTCTGGGCTGTGCCCTGGAAAGGGTGCTGGCTGGGAGCTCCATAGTTCTTCTGGGGGACTTCAACGCTCACGTAGGCAATGATGGAGATACCTGGAGGGGTGTGATTCGGAGGAACAGCCTGCCTGATCTGAACCAGAGTGGTGTTTTGTTATTGGACTTCTGTGCTAGTCATGGATTGTCTATAACAAAGACCATGTTCAGGCATAGGGATGTTCATAAGTGTTCTTGGTACCAGAGCTCCCTAAGCCAAAGATCGATGTTCGATTTTGTCATCATATCATATGAAATACATCTTTTTCAAAAAAAGGGGACCGGTTGGTGTTGGCCTCCTCCAGGGTTCTCCCTTGTCTCCGATCCTGTTTGAGATGCTTCCTGGGCGACGATATACTATACTATGACTTTTAAATATATTTCGAACCACATACTATATCATGATGTTTTTATATTTTGGACGACATGCTATAGTATGTTTTTTTTTATATTTTTGATGACGTAGTATACTATGAGGTTTTTAATGATATTTTGGACAACATACTATACGATGACGTTTTCATGATATTTTTGACCACATACTATACTTTGATGTTTTCATAATATTTTGGACAACATAGTATACTATGATGTTTTTATGATATTTTGGACAACATAATATACTATGATGTTTTTTTTTTTTCTGGGGCTTTTTTTATTGCCTTTAATGGACAGGACAGTCTGAGCGTGAAAGGGGGAGAGAGAGAGGGGGCGACATGCAGCAAAGGGATGAGGCTGGAATCAAACCTGCAGCTGCTGCAGCTAGGACACAACCTCTATATATGGGGTGCTGCTCTATCCACTCCACTCTATCCACACAGGCACCCCGATACTATGATATTTTTAAATATATTTTGAACGACATACTATACTATGACGTTTTTTATGATATTTTGGATAACATATTTTACAATGACGTTTTTTAAATATTTTTGTCGACATACTTTACTATGACGTATTGATGATTTTTTTGGACACACCATACTGTTACGTTTTTCTGGTATTTTGGATGAAATCCTATACTATGATGTTTTTATCATATTTTGGAGGACATATTATACTATGATGTTTTTTTTTTATATTTTGGACAACAGACTTTGCTATGATGTTTTCATGTTTTTTGTATTTTGGACGACATAATTTTTTGACGATACACCATACTGTTATGTAATGTTTTAATATTTTGGACAAAATCCTGAACTATGATGTTTTGTGATATTTTGGTAAACATAGTATACTTTGATGCTTTTATAATACTTTGGATGACATAATATACCAAGAAGTTGATGATTTTTTGGGTTACATACTCTACTTTGAGGTTTTATGATATGTTTTTATGATATTTGGATGACATACTATAGTATGACATTTTTATGATATTTTGGATTACAAACAATCCTATGACATTTTGTGATATTGTAGATGACATACAATACTATGAAGTTTTTATGATATTTTGGACGACATACTGTACTATCACGTTTTTATGATATTTGTGACAACATGCTATGCATACTATAAATACCCAGGTTTACCGCTATAACGTGACATTCGAACTGCTCATAAGTATAGTCAGCGAGAAGCTGGCGTAGTCAGACCTGTAACAAATTTAACAGGGAAGTTTGTGTCATTTGGGCTCCCAGGTATTCAGGACCTTAAATGACAGTAGGGTCTGTGGCATGAAAACTCTGTAAAAGTCTTGCAGTATAATAAGTGTCATGTGTTTATTCATTGATAATTTCTCGGCAATCTTCCCATGAATCATGACCTCAGCTTGATTTGTCACATGTTGTATTTTTTCCACAGGTCACAGAAGGTGGACACTTGAATATTTTGCAGAGTTCAGGTAAGGGGGCACCTTGAAGTCTTTTTTAGTCTTTGTGTCTCTTCTGGGAGGAATGTTAACAACAAAATGAGCCTTACCAAAATGTGAGGTCCCATTACTATGGAGAAGTCATTGCTCGCCACCAAAACACTAGTATTTAGATGAACAAGAAATACAGGGCTCTAAACCTGATCAAAGCCTACATTGCCTTTTTCTTACAGGTATGAATACATCTTTAATTCCCATGTTTTAGTCTGTATCCTAATAAGTCTAATTTCTGATTCCCCTTTAAATGTTGGGAATAGAATTATCTGATGATCTTATCTGATCAGCATCATATTCAGATTGACCAAGCTGCTCCAACCGTTGTGTATGTTCCCAGGAGGATTCTTGGACCACTCAGCGACAATGTAGTTGAGGAATGACAGCACAGGAAAATGGGAGTTATAGTACGGCAAACTGAGCCACCAGAGTGGGTTAACAGTGTGGTAACTGTGTTCACATTTAAGAAAATACACTTCTACATGAATCCTAAAGACTTAAACCAAGCTGTCAGATGGGAGCAAGACCCATTGCTCACTGTTTAGGAAGTAGCCTAGTTTCAGGTATGCCAAATGCAAAGTAGCTTTTGGAGCTAGATGCTAATCTGACCTTCTGACAGATAAAACTTGATAATGAAAGCTCAACAGCTTCATACAAAGGTGCATTTTCCTTTTGTCTGTATGGGATTTTACAGGCGCCAGAGATGTTTTATGTGATTGAGGGTCTAGATGGTGTCGTAAACATCATTAGGAGGGTTTCCATTAAGTCTCAAATTGTGCAAATTGAAATTGCGAATTTCCAATTATGCCTAATGGAAACATGTCCATTTTGAAAACACCCCCATTTCTCATGAAAAAGTTTTTATGCTTGCATGAGGTTGCATTTTTATCCAATTTGAAAAAGCCATATTTCGCAAAACTGCAATGGAAACATTTTTTGGCTTTTCTAGGTCACATGATACTATGGCTATGTGCTTGTCGGTAGGAACTAGCTCCCTCATGATGCAGCAGGAGCTACAAAAGCAAACAATGAGCATTACAGAAGTTTTAAATGCACAATTCCTCTGTGAAATCGTGGACTATCACCTCCCAGAAATCCCTCCAACGTGGCTGCTCCCACGAATAAGGGGCTCGCTTTTCCATTATGGCTCCATAACAAGCTTATGTGGCCTTGGATTGGAAATAATGACGGCTAGTGTGGTGGCTGCAATAGAAATAAAGCTGCTGATGTTTTGAATATCCATCACCATGGTTAGTGGGATGTTATCACTAGAGAAGAAGTTGCAAAACATCACTCAGTGGAAACGCAGCCATCTCCACATTGAGTTTTATTGACATCTCGAAAATATCGCTTAAAACATCATACCATATTAGGTTGTCCAAAGAAATCGGAAAAATATCATATTAATGTCTTTACTATAAAAATGTCAAACTATATCATGTCGTCCAAAAAAATCATAAAAAAACGTCATAGTAATATATGATACTCCCAATATCAAAAAGACATTATACTATATATGTCACTCAAAATATCATAAAAATGTCAAAATATAGAATGTTTCTTAAATTTTGATAAATCATCATAGTATGATATGTCTCTCAAAATATCATAAAAATGATAATGTTATAACAAGAGAAGTCACAGAACATCACTCAGTGGAAACACAGTCATCTCGCAATTGTGTTTTAGCTACATTTTAATAATATGACTTAAGTTTTACGCAAATCTGTTATGGAAATCTGGCTTTTGATTACTTGCTTGTTTGTGGAGCCTCCATAGAAGAGCGTAAGCACAGGTGGAAGAGGTTGTTGAAGTGAGCAAAGGACTGCAAGGTGAAACTTATCAAAATAAGTGCTCTCTAAAAACAAATCTTATCATATACTTTGGACACCCTCAGCACCACTGGACTGAGACCAGATGAGGATCAGGTGAGCTGCCTCCACAGAGCAAACAGGACCTGCTGAGGGTCATGAGGGTGATCCAGTAAAAAGTGTAATGATGGTCACCACTGCATCATTGGAGTATCGTAACACATCACTGAATAGTGAAGGATTATCAGTTACAGTTAGTGCCAAGTGCCAACCAACCTCATTGCTTACTCCAGTGGGAACCATCCACTTTCACAGGTGTTTGAGAGAAAAGCAGGAAAAGCAAAAACTCCACTTCGAACGGCAAATTGTCCTATCTGTAAACAGGAGAAAATGATCAGGGTGCAAAGAGGAGACACATGGCAGCCAGCTGTGGTCCTGCACTAACATGAGCAACTGCAATCATTAGTGGTTGACACACCAGACAGGAGTAAGGTGGGTGATTCTAGATCCTTTTTTCATTTTCATGAATTAATAATTAATACAGCCTGCATAACAAGCATACAAATTATAAAGAAAATAAGATGAACAGAAACTTACTGTGACGCAGACTGACCGTGCATCACTTTTAATGTCAACGACACCACATGAAGCAGATGAGTGTTTTTTTTCCTGCAGTGACAGTGTGGAGGCCACTAAAAACACTGCAGCCATTCAGCCTGAACAAGCAAACATGAATAATGCAATCTTACTTTTAATCAACAGCAGCACTAAACAGATGAATGTTTTTTCCCACAGTGACAGTGTGGAGGCCACTATCAACACTGCGGCCATTGTGTCTGAACAGGCAAATATGAATAATGCAATTTTACTTTTAATGTCAACAAGAGCACACCAAGCAGATGGATTTTTTTTCCCGCAGAGATGGTGGAGGGCAGCAGAGCCACTGTGGCCACTGTCAAACAGATAAATATAAATAATACAATTTTACAAAATTTGGGAAATAGCCTAAAATTAGGGCAGCATGAACATACCATTTACAAGAAATCAACTGCATTGAGCCCAATTCACCTGTTTTAGCCTTGCCCAAATTCAAACTGTTCATGTGCTCGTAACTCGTAGTATGATAAATATGATATTTCTGAGGAGCATGTGAAGGCAGCGTAAGTCCTGAACTAACACATCAAGTTTTGTTCACACTTTGGGTGTACAGTTATTAAAATGCTGCATTCATTTTAATTAAACAAGTGATTGATCTCACTCCTCATCTAGATATATTTGCTGAAGTGACTTTACTAAACTTTGTGAAGCCCAAAAACTGCTCATTGTTTCTTGCAGCTTTGATTTGATCAATACAGCCGCTTCCCTCTGTTGGCCGAGGAAAGTTCTTCTCTAACGCACGATTAACACCTGTTATATTTGTGATTGATTAAGTTTAGCTGGAGATTTGCCCTCACTTTGTAACTAATGCTTTAAAACCTGGAGCAAAATCACTTTTCTTGTACTGCTTTCAGACACCTTTCAAAAGTTTTTAAACTTTTGAAGCAATTTAGTGTGATTTCTTTCAAAAACATGGGGGAATAAAGGCAATAAGCAACTTTTTAGGAAATTTTCCACATACTGCAGGGAATTAGTAAATTATTTTTTTTTAATGCTAGTGCAAAGTGTCCAGGGTAAAAAAAGGGGAAAAAAGCTAGGGAAACTCACTATACTTCTAATTATCAAGCATCAGAATTATTAGAATTTTAAAGCACTTTTCCAAGTGTTTTCCTTGTTTTTGTTTTTTTTGTTTTGTTTTTAAATTAATTTTTGGGTAATTTTCTTGTACTTTTTTACAAATTTCTTGCTATTTTTTTAGGCAGATTATATTGTTTATTACCATTCTCTGGGTTTTTTTTTTGTACCTTTCCACTAATTTCTTGTTAATTTGAGGTGATTTTTTTTCTTGCTCATTGCCTTCTTCCCATAATTTTTGAAAGAAACATTTGAAGCCTTGAAATCCTTGGTGTAAAAGGATTAAAAGGATGTGTTTGGTGTCTCTCCAATAATATCACACCCACAGTGATTGATTGCTGTGAAAACATGACTCTTCAAAAGGTCCGAAGTGACATTCAGCACATGCATGTACTGTAGACAGTCATGTGAGACACAGGTTGAGGTTTTACACACTGCAAACATTCTCACCCAGTCTTCAGGTCAAACCAAGTCTGTTGTCATCCTGTCTCCTGTCAGTCTTGCAGTATAGCCTGTATGCTCCTTCTGTGTGTCTCTTCACTTCAGCCCTCTGCTCTCTCTGCAGTCACGCCATGTCTGTATACAATTACCCAGTGTGGTTTACTGTTGTTCCACACCAGCAGCAGCAGCCTGTGGATCAGTCCTGTGCCTATAGCTCACAGACATGGTTAAAGCGGTGTAGCCCTGTAGATTAACTGATTTCCATGCGTCATGACTTAGGGCAATGAGGCTTCACCACTAATGGGAACAAAGCTGCACTGACTTCACGCCTGTCGGTCTCTCCCACTGGAAAATGGACGATTAGACTGTTGAGTATTTTATGCTTGGCAGCTGTGTTGGAATCTACAAGAATCTACATGTGCAAATGTTGAGTGATTGACTGTTGGATTCTGAGTCAGCCAAGGTTCTTCTTGTTCTGTGTGTGAACAAGTTTGTCTGCCCAGGAAGCACTTTTATGGATCAGTTTTACAGTTGGCAGTGCTTCTGGTTGCCATTAAGTGTCTTCCCTGCATCTCAGACTTGTCTTGTTAAACCGCTGCCTGCCTACCATGCATGTGTGAGGTGTGACATGTACTCCAGCCTCATAGAACTTGTTCTTACCAGTCACTCCAGGATCCTGTAACCTAAAGAGGAGTTCTAAAGCTGCAGATGAAGTGTGAAGACTGGCTGTTAGCAAATGAGGATCCTAAAAAAAACATTACAGATCCTAATAGAGAAATGGTCAGAGTTAAAAAGCAGTGATCACTTGAAAACTTAAAACTACTCTGTTACAAGTAAAACTGTTGCATCCAAAGTTAGTTACTTTCTAGCATAATTTTACCCTACAAATATGATTCTTAGCTTGTGCCCCCAGAGGCTATAATTACACATCACACAATGAAATCTTGCTCTGATCCAAAGTGTTTTTTAAATACAATTTAAGTGCATCAACAGTCCAAGGTCTCTGTTGTTGTAGTTTGGGCTTCATAATGTGCCCACATGTGTTCAACAGGAGACATATCTGGACTGCAGCAGGTCAGTCTAGTTGCTGCACTCTTTTACTATGAAGCGATGCTGTTGGAACATGTGCAGAATGTGCCTCATTGTCTTGCTGGAATAAACAGGGACGTCCCTGAAAAAGACTTTTTCTGAATGGCAGCATATGTTGTTCCAAACGCTGTATGTACCTACCATTAGTATTCATGGGGCCTTCACAGATATAAAGTTACCCATGGTGCCATGGGCACTAACACCTCCCCTTACCATCACAGATGCTTTGAACTTTGAGCTGGTAACAATGAGGATGGTCCTTTTCCCCTTTAGCCTGGTGGACACCATGTCCATGATTTCCAAAAACAATTTGAAATGTGGACTCATCAGACCATCTCATGTGAGCTCGGGTCCAGAGAAGTTGGCGTTGTTTCTGGATGTTGTTGATACCTGGCTTTCACTTTGCATAGTAGATTCTTAACTTGCATTTGCAGATGAACTGTGTTTACTGACAATGGTTTTCCAAAGTGATCCTGAACCCATGGAGTGATATCCTTTATACAGTCATGTTGGTTTTTAATGCAGTAAAGTTTGAGGGGCCAGTGGTCACAGGCATTCAATGTTGGTATCATCCTTGTCCCTTATATGCAAAGATTTCTCCAGATTCTCTGTATCTTTTAATAATATTATGGATTGTAGATGGTGAGATCCCTAAATTTTGTGCTATTGTGTGCTGTTAAATGTTGGTCTCAAACTGTTGCACTACTTGCCAATGCAGTTTTTTCACTAAGTGGTGACCTCACACCATCTGTGCTTGTGAACAACTGAGCCTTTCAAGGAAGCCTCTTTCATACCCAGTCATGATACCTTAATCTGTTACTATTTGATCTGTTTACCTGTGGAATATTCCAAATAGGTGTTTTTTGAGCATTTCATAACTTTCTCCATCTTTTGTTGCTCCTGTCACAACTTGAAATGTGTTGTAGGCATCAAATTCAGATTGAGTCTACATTTACAAAAAACAATAAAGTTTATCAGTTTGAATATTAAATATATTGTCTTTGTACTCTATTTATTTAAATCAAGGTGAAAAACAATTTGCAAATCGTTGCATTCTGTTTTTATTTAAGCTTTACACAATGTCCTAGGTTTTTTGGAATCAGGGTTGTAATTTGTTACTTACTACTTAATAACAAACATGGCCATGTATCTCACCAGATTTGGTCTTGTCTCTGTTTTGAATAATACTTTATTGGATTTTAAACCTCATTGTTTTCTAGCTCTTCATGTGATGTCAATCAGTAACTAAAGAATGTCTGACTGACTGAGTGATGGTCTGTGTCTACAGCTTCCCTCTCCTGTTCCAAGGGCTTTACAGAACTGGGCTACTATAACGGCTCAGTTTCCCTCACGGACTCAGGCCTCCCCTGTCTGAAATGGACAGACTTTCCAGACTACATGCGGCAGTACCCAGGCCGAGGCCTGGGGGAGCACAACTTCTGCCGAAATCCAGACCGAGAGACCAAACCCTGGTGCTTCTTCAGGCAGAGCTCCGGGGCCATTGGCTGGGCCTACTGTGACTGCCATCAGGGTGAGCTGAGAATGGATGGATGGATGTGTGGGTGGACGGACAGATGGACGGACGGACGGACGGATGGATGGATGGATGGATGAGTGACAGATGGATGGATGGACAGATGTATGGAAAGACGGACTGATAGACAGATGGATGGACGAATGGATGGATGGACAGATGGGCATATGGATGGATGGATGACAGACGTACATACATACCGACGGACAGACACATAAGCATGGATGAATGCATGGATGGGTGGATGCATGGAAAGCACACCAATGACCAATGCACTTTTTGTGTATGTATTTTGTATGTTTCTATGTATTCTAGCACGTTTACTTGTGTGTCATTTGCAGGGGCAGCAAGATTGGTGGGGGGGTCATCAGCAAACAGTGGTCGTCTGGAGGTCTATCTGAATGGCAAGTGGGGGTCAGTGTGTGACACACATTGGACCGACCGTGATGCCAGCGTCATATGCAGACAGCTGGGACTGGGGTGAGGATAGTCATGTTTTTTTTAATACAGCAGTGAATTGGCTGCTAACTTACTGCTCTATGTCACAGTGAATGAAACAACAACCCTACTGATTGTGTTGCAGCAGTTTCTGACTTATTTAGGAGACAAGGAGCAGTAGAAATACTATGAACTGATGAAATCTCATGCTGAACAGGTCAACACATTAGGCTATTTTTCCGAGGCTAATTGATTAGCCCCATCTGAGGTTCAAAACTAGATAAATGGAAGGCAATAACATCATTGAGCTTGTAGCTTATAGGATGTGGAAGTCACCAACTATTCTTGTCAGTGAGTACCACCACATTTCCTGTTTTATCTGTTAGTTTTTAAGCCCCTGTGCTGGCAAAAGCCATGGTTCTTGTGAACAGAATATTGTTAGAACATCTTGAGGGAATATTTTCACATTTGGCACAAACATTCACATGCAACCAACTTAGACTCAAGAATTCACTGACTAGAATTTGAGCATTAATGGTCAAGGTCACTGTGGCCTTACAAAATGTGTTTTTGGCCACAACTGAAGAATTTATATGTTAATTATGCAACATTTCACACAAATGTCTAATAGGATGTACATAATGAAGTGGTCACAAGTTCAACTTCACTGTGACATCATCATGTTCTGCAAAAAAACCCACCTGAGCTGGAATTTCTTCAAATGTAGCCCAAATGTTCTGCAGTATTTTATGCAGCATTTTTGGAAGCAGAGCTGCTGATAGCTTAGTAAGATAGACAGAGTAGCTTCCATCAGCATTGTCATTTAAATACTCGACGAGTCTTAGCGTGACATTTCCTCGGGCCTTGTGTTAGCCTCTCTGTGTATCTGCTGTCCACACAGTGAGATCGGTACAGCCCTGCAGCATTCCTACTTCGGCCCAGGTTCGGTCTTCCACTTTGAGCGTCTGGGTTGCTGTGGTAATGAGAAATCCTTACTGGAATGTCGAAACAGGAAGTTTGTCACCAGTGACTGCAACCATGGCAACGAAGCAGGGGTGGTTTGTGCTGAACCTGAAGGTGAGACAATGTCCCTTCAGATTATGTAAACAAAAACATCACTGATAGCTAATAACAAATACATTGTGGATACATTCTAATGTTGGATACATGACAGATGGGACTTCGTTGTACTGTTTGCCACGTACAAACACAGTGCTAGGTCTCATTATTTTTTGTCAGAATAGTTTCAAGACCTCAGTTTGCACACATAACGGCATTCCCTTAGAACTAGCAACAGACTGTAGAGAGTCAGAGACCTAGTGTCTAAAATCTTTTCAAAAACAATATGTGTAGGTCATTATTAGTTAATTTGTTGGTTTTACCTTTTTGTTTCTCAGGTGCTGGCATCCCTCTGAGGCTGGTCGGAGGTCTGCAGGACTTTGAGGGCCGTGTCGAGGTGTACCATAATGGCAAGTGGGGAACCATTTGTGATAACCAGTGGGATGACACTGATGCTGAGGTGGTGTGCCGACAGTTGGGCCTGGGGTAAGAAACAGCTGCTGTGCGATAACTACACAATGTTCAAAGGATCAAATTATTGGCTTCTCTACTGATGTAAAAAGCCTTTCACATCAACAGTCTAAATGAAAATCATAAAGAAGTACCAACGCATATTGACACAAGTACACAAATACACAAACATATTTGATTATGAATTAAATACTGTATGTGTATGTTTTTGTATGTGTGTATATGTATATATATGTATATATAGGAAGCATATTCACATTTATTAGTTAATGAATACTAGGGAGGGGGTGGGATCACTCAAGTTAACACTTCTTCCTACTCCTTTTCAAATGTTAGAATGGACTGTTTTTACAATTAACTTTTCTTTTGTTGGTTTGCATGTTTATGGACTTGGAGGGAAAAAAATTAAAAAATGAATGTACATGTTTGACATAAATATTTCAATCAATCAATCAATCATTCTACCTGCTCCAAAGAGATTATCATCAACCCTGTGTATAAATATTGATACAGTGACAAAACTACTCTGGGAGCGGTGTACACACAGATGAACAGAAAACATTTAGACCCACAAAATAGCATTCACTCTCACATGATTAATATAAACAAACATTTTTAAAAAATTTTTTTGTGTAACTGACCTTGTGCTACTGTACATTTAAGAGGGGGCTGTTAATGTGTCCTGACCAACAGGGGTGTGGCCAAGGCGTGGACACGGGCCCACTTCGGCCAAGGTGATGGTCCCATCCTCGTGGATGGAATTCAGTGTACAGGCAATGAACTCTCTCTGGAGGAGTGTCCTCATAACAACTGGCAGCAACACAACTGTGACCACACGGAAGACGCTGGGGTGTCCTGCAATCCTTACACAGGTCAGAGGCAAGGAAGGAAGCATGCATGCAAGCACAGTGTAATCAATAAAGCAGTTACACATTACAAATCAGTGTTTTTCTGATGCTGCTCGTCACAGTTGGGTTTCTAAGTGGTTGACACGAAAATGCAAAAACGGCAATGTCCCTATCTAGAGCCAAAGCTTGGTTTGTCTGTTCTGGGCTACTGTAGACACATGGCGGTTTAACATGGCAATAAGTGAGGACCCGCACCCTATGTAGATAGAAATGGCTAATTTTAAAGTAAAAAAAAAAAACAACTATTATTTTTAGGTGATTATCCACTGAAGAAAATGTACTCATTTTGTTATCATTGTTTCATTTCTGCAAATATATCCCCCTAAATCCTACACACCTTTAAACCAATATGATATGCTAAAGAAAAAAAGAAAGAAACAGCAACATGCCCACTGTTATAAGCAGGAATCCTCTAATAACCGATATCACTGTGATATCTAAAAGTGCCAAGTCAAAGGCAATTCGACTTGCTTTAGATTCTCAAAGACCAGGGGTGGCTGTGGCTCAGAGGTAGAGTGAATCGTTCTCTTATTGGAAGGTCAGCAGTTCGATCCCCAGCTCTTCCAGGCAACATGTCAAATTATACTTGGGCAACATACTGAACACCAAATTGCTCCCAATGCCGTGTCATCGGCGTGTGAGTGCATATGAATGGTTACTACCTAGTAGGTGGCACCTTGTACGGTATCTTCTGCCACCACTGTGTGGATATGTGTGTGAATGGGTGAATGTGACGTCCTGTGATGGGCTTTGAATGGTCGAAAAGACTAGAAAAGCACTATACAAGTATGGTCCATTTACCATTTAAATTTTGCCTCCTGTCTGTAATGCTTCTTCAGTTCTTACTGAATAGTATTTATTTATTTACAGGAATTCAAAATTCCTGCATAGATAATCAGAAAGCTGACTGTGACAGTCAGTGTCTCCTAGAAGCAGATTGTATGTATGTAGACTGGTGTGTATTAACCCAAGGAATTGGTCCTTCCATGTCGGGCCATGTACTTCTTCAGTGTTTTGTGGCCATTCATTGCTGTATGTTGACAACCCTACAAAAACTATTTGCCTGTCACTCTGTACCAGCTTTTTGGATGAGTAATGAAACTTTTTTACGGGTCTACAGCAACTTCAGTTGGATTTGACTTTGCACTTTGAGCTACCCTGACTTTGATAACTGAGAATCCTTTCAGACATATTGTGATCTTAACTGCTCTAAAAGAGATGACTAACACCAACACTAGAAGAGATTAAATTTCTCATGCACTCCCAGGAGTATGTGATTTAATTATGTACAGTGTTTCCCTGTCTGGCAGCAGATGGTGCAGTTCGTCTAGTTGGAGCAGACAGTCACTGGGAGGGCCGCGTCGAGATTTACCACCAGGGAGAATGGGGCACCGTGTGTGATGACAACTGGACCGAACTCAACGCCCAGGTAGTGTGTAGACAACTGGGCTTCAGGTCAGTGCATCAATACATCTGAGTCACTATTGAAGTACTATGTGCCTTAGCAGATTGTGTACCACCTTGTGATTGTGTACTAGTCTAAAGTAGGAATGAACAACCACATGCCATCATGTCTGCAGATGATCATTCTTACCAAGCACCGATGGTTTCTTATCCCCAAGGAAGCTAAATGAAAGTCTTTAAAACATCACACAGGCTGAACATCATACTCACAATTTTGCAAGTCTCAGAACCCTACAAATCCTTCCATCCATTTTTCAGCTTCGTATTAAAGGTAGTCCAATGACATTTCTCTACAGGTCCTCCAACTTATTCTCTTGGATTCCAAGGCACTCTCTGAGATATAGCATAAACCATCAAGCATATTTAGGGTCTACAAGAGGATTTTCTTAGAGTTGCATGTGCACAGAATATGAGTCCATAAAGCATCCTGATTAAACTCCTTTAATGCCCTCCTGCTTCCTTTCTACCTAGTCTGTCTGAGCTCCTCACTTTACTCCAAGAAACCCTGCCAAAGAATATAATTTTGTCTGCTTCATCTCACTACCTAGTGTTCGTGATCATAGGTGGGGCTGGAATTTAGATCCAATGGTAAAAAATATTTGTTGTGCTAATGGAAATTTTGGGATTAGGCTGGGATTGAATGAAAAGCCACAGGAACACTACAGTCTATTATAGGTTTCTTTAGGGGGGCCATACTACTCACTTGCCAAATGTTTTGCCTTGCATATAAGATGGTTGTCAAAGTGTTTATTTAAGGAGAAACACGCAAAGACATGTCACATTCACTTCAAAATGACTTGCCAGTTTTCTCATATATTATATTGTATACAAAGCTGGGAGTTTTGCCCATGGATACGGTTTGAAGAAAGGTCATTTGATGACCTAATTTGGCACAGATCTTTGGAGCAGGAAAGTGTTAAGTGCTTTTAATGCTAAATTGTTTATTACATCAGCCCTATTTAGAGACCTGATCTGATCTGGCCTGAGTACTCTAGCACAGGCAGGATTGTTTGGAGCCAGAATATTTAAAAGTCTACTGTTGACGGAAAGACCAACCATCCAACCTCATAATCAATAAATCTGATTGTTTTGATAATTACATATCTTTTTACCTGCAGATGTCAATCAGATAATGTAACCACTCAGATCAGCTTGTATGACTGAATAAATGAATGCTTGAGTGTCCATAGTGGGATCTATGTTCTGTTATCGTGCCTTGTTTATAGGGGCCAAGCGGAGGTGGCTCCTGATGGGATGTATGAAGAAAGTCAGGGGTTGATCCTGCTGGATGAGGTGCAGTGTCGAGGAACAGAAACCAGTTTACTGGCCTGCAGCCACTCTGAGTGGGGCCAACACGACTGCTCCCACAGTGAGGATGTGGGTGTCCGCTGTGACAGGGGAGGTGAAACCAATGAGATACCAGGCCTTTTGCCTTCTGTTGGTGAGTTCACACATTGTTAGCTACTGAGGGAAGGCAGTTTTTTTCTAGTCACTGTACTTGTGTGTATTACCTTTGTAAAGGCCTCAGGGCATGAATAACTGTCATCATTTACACAATAAAGACACGTTTTCCCTGTAATGTTTGTTGGTAGGCCCTTTGGTGCGTTTGGTTGCTGGAGAGAGCAGGAAGGAGGGGAGAGTGGAGGTGTTCATGAACGGCCAGTGGGGAAGTGTGTGTGATGATGGCTGGAATGATGTCAACTCTGCTGTGGTTTGCAAGCAGCTTGGATTCAGGTTAGTATGATTACACCATCTCTGATATTTTTACCTAAGAAAGCAAGAGAAAAGCTTGTGCATTGTCCAGAATCAGAAGGGTTCATCCATGGTTCAACATAAATGTGCTCAGAAAATTTCATGGAAATTTGTCTTTACAGTTTGATCATTTTTTAAATCCTGGCTCTGGAGATGGCAAAATGGCAGTTGGCAGGCAATTACGATCTCCAGAGCATGAATCCTATTGACTTTGGTGACTTTTTCATCCAGTGCCACCAGCAGAATGACATTTTCTGTTATATGTTGCATATGAACTGTCTTAGAAGTTCTACAATTTTATGGATTGCCATAAATTTAAACCTTCAGATGATTTGTCACAATGACTTTGTTGATACCCAATTTTTTCCTCATGCTCTGCTTACAGATTGACATTTCTTGTACAGAATTAATGACTGAGAGATTTGCCATGATATTTTGTAAACACAGGACGAACTGTAATAGCTTTGGTGATTCCTTAACTTTTCAGTTAATACCATCATCAGGTTTAATTTTTTTTTAAGATTTTTTTGGGGCTTTTATTGCCTAGGACAGTGTGAGAATGACAGGGGGAGAGAGAGAGGGGGAGACATGCAGCAAAGAACTGAGGACAGAGTCGAACCTGCGGCCATTGCGGTGAGGACACAGCCTCTGTGCATGGGGTGCCGCTTTATCCACTGAGCAACCAGGCACCCCAGGTTTAAATCTTAATGAGTCCATCACCTCGGTTTAGGACTTAATAACTAATGGCATTCGGCAGCTGTATGTTGTGTGTAATGCTAAACTAAATAATGAAAAAATAAAATAAAGCATTTTAAAGAGAGATTTAAACTAAGACACACAGCTGGCCTGTTGGATCACTACATCAGGTCCTTCCAGAGTCGAGGGGTCCTGACTCCAAAGGCCTGGTCTCCTGTGGTTTTTAACTAGGGCCTATAAACCAAGATACTCCTATGTAAGGATCTCAGGCTGAACTCAGGCTCTTATGGGGTTAGCAGGTGTAGATCTTGCAGATCTAGAAGATACAGACAGGGCCCAACCCCATATGTGACTCATTAGATTTTTTAAAATCAGTTTTAAAACGTACAGGTACCCACATGTAGGGATGCAAAAATGGAAGTTATGTGCATTCTTGTGTTTGATCTTGTGAGAAGTCTGGACCCGTTGAAGCTTGGATAGGTTGCGCTGCATCGGAAAGGAGTGTAATGCAGTCATCTAATTGGGATGTAATAAAATCACGGGCGAAAGTCCAGCCCGCTCTCATTCCAAAAACATTAAATACCGCCGCTTTTGAAGTACTTTTGACATAAGATCACAACACCAAAAGCATCCTTTTGCATTTGCATGATACGCCGCTGGACGTCATCTGCAAAGAACGCTGAGAGACAGAACTGTTGTTGTGACCAGATATGCTGCTGGACGGTGTCAGGTTTAAACGCTGCCACTAATGATGTAACATAAGAGGCATGAAGGTCCCTATAGGCAGGTGAGAGGAGTGGTGGATGGACAAACCCTGAACTTTTATGTTGTTGTCCAGTGTTTGCTTTCTGTTTGTTTTTTTTTTCCTACACCTTATCATATGTCTCCTTCCCCTAATCCTAACCAGCCATGCCAGCATGTGTGTTTGGTGACATCCTGGCGTTGGTCGCCGTGTGCTGGTGTCTAAACGTAACCACCTGCAGCGTTATTCCACCATGTGCTTGTGTTGACATAATGGTAGCGGCATACCGGAACATCAACAGCAGAAGGAAGGATATCTAGGGCATTATATGCAGGAGTCCACTGCAAAACTTGTGCACATGTAATAATCTATCTATAAAAAAAGAAACAAATAATAATGATCCTGTGTGTTTTTGTATGCTGTCCCCTCAGTGGTGTGGCTAAAGCTCGCTCTATGGCGTACTTTGGTGAAGGTCAAGGTCCGATTCATCTGGACAATGTTCACTGCTCAGGCACAGAGATGTCCTTAGGCCAGTGTGCGGCTGTAGGTCAAGATAACCACGACTGTCGCCACAGTGAAGATGCAGGCGTCATCTGTGACTACACCCTGGATCCTGTGGGAGATGCTGCTGCCGCCATGCAGACCTGCGGCCTGAGGCTCAATAACCAGAGACGTAGACGCAGGATCATAGGAGGAGATAAGTCCCTGAGGTTAGTATGGACGCACGCACGCACGCACTCACACACACACACACACACACACACACACACACACACACACACACATACACACACACACACCAGAAAGCATGTAAAAATGTCAGAACTTGATTCACTATCTGTCTCACTGCTCCAGTACATCTATGGAACACCAACACAAGTGGTAATACAGATGTTATTCTGCTTGCCAAAAACTGAAAATAATTACTTTAACCCTTTGAAACCTAAGGCAAATTGTCTTGAATCAAACTGTTTTCAGTTCTTTCAAAATCATTGGAAGAAGGCAATGAACAATGAATAAAATGACTCAAAAATTAGCAATAAATTAGTCAAAAGTACAAAAAAATTACTTAAAAATTGGTGTGAAAAAAAAGAAAGAAAGAAAGAAGCTAAGTTAAAAACAAACAAAAAAGGAAAAGACCGTAAAAAAAGATTTTAAAAAAATGATAATTTTGTAACATAATTGTTAATGTTACATCATAATTATAATCACAGTTAGTTCCCTATTTTTCTTTTTTCCCCAAGACAGTTTTTCCTAGCTTTTTAGGAATGATTTTCTAAATCTAGTCTAGTTGCTTGCAAGTTTGGTGAACATTTATTACCAAGTTGCTAACTGCTTTTCCCCCATGATTTTTGGAAGAAATCGCACTAGTATGCTCAGGTTTCAAGATTAAATACTTAAAGGTGTCTGAAAACAGCACAAGAAAAGTGTTGTTGCTCTGGGTTTCAAAGGGTTAATGTATGTATCAATTATTTCTGCTGAGTAATATGTATATTTTACATTATTTTGATCACAATCACAGCACAGCTGTGTGTGTGTGTGTGTGTGTGTGTGTGTGCGTGCGTGCATCTATTTGAGCCCCTGAAAGCCTCACTGTGTCCTGTGTGTGTGTGTGTGTGATTTTAGGGGTGAGTGGCCGTGGCAGGTGTCTCTGTGGCTCAGGTCTCAGTCTAAAGGAAATCATCCGCTGTGTGGAGCATCACTCATTAACCCCTGCTGGGTTGTGACTGCCGCACACTGCTTTAAGAGGTAGGAGACAGCTCCCTCTAGTGGTCCTCTGTAATCGTGTAAATCTGGTCACTGTAAACTGTGAAATTCTTATCAGTCTCATAACTCTTACCGTGAACATTTAATTTTGAAACCAAATATAAAAAGTTAAACCATGTCTTTAAATTGAGCCACTCAAATGTGTAAGGAATTTGAAATCCAATCAACTCACTCTACCTTTGTTACATGAAATAATCCATATCATGGGGGTTTATCTATCAATCAATCAATCAATCTATCTATTTATTATTTATTTTATTTATTTATTATTATTCATATGTGATCATATAAGATATGATATTTCAGTGAAATGCAGACCTGTCAATTCCTTCAATTTGGGCATGAACCCTTTGAAACCTGAGCAAATTGGTTTGATTTCTCTCAAAAATCACCAGGAGAAGGGAATGGGCAACTTAACAAGAAATGACCCAAAAAATTGGAGACAAATTAGCAAAAAAATGTTCCAAGAAAATTATGTGAAAATAACCAAAAAAAAAGTTGAAAAAGAAAGTGAAAGAAGAAAATTAAAAATATATGTCAGATTTTTTTTCTGTTACATTTTCTAAAATTAAAATTATCTTTAAAAAATATATCCTGGACATTTTTCTATTCATTCATTCATTCATTCATTTTCCGTAACCGCTTGTCCTCGCAAGGGCCGCGGGGGGGCTGGAGCCAATCCCAACTGACACATATAGACAGACAACCATACACGCTCACAGTCACACCTAAGGGCAATTTAGAGTCACCAATCAACCTGAGCTGCATGTCTTTGGACTGTGGGAGGAAGCTGGAGACCCCGGAGAGAACCCACGCAGACACGGGGAGAACATACAAACTCCTCACTGAAGGGCCCCCTCCCACGGACCGAATCTCGTGCCAACCCGGGTTCCAACCAGGGACCCTCTTGCTGTGAGGCAACAGTGCTAACCACGACGCCACTGTGCCACCCTGACATTTTTCTAAGTTTTTAATTATTATTAAATTTGAGTTCATTTTCTTGTCACGTTTTACTGGAAGAAGGAACAGTTCAGTGTAGTGCAATGGGGGTCACACCCTCCTGTGGGTATATAGAGCTCAAAAGTCTGATGGCTCGGGGGAAGAAAGTATTGTAGAACCTGGCTGCTCTACCTGAATGCTGCAGAACCTTTTGCCAGAGGCAAACAGAGAGAACAGTCCATGGTGGGGATGGATGGGGTCTTTCATGATGTTGTGAGCCCTGGTCAGACAGCGCTTTTGTGCAATGTCCCAGATGGAAGGTAGGGAAGACCTTTTCTGCAGCCCTCACCACTCTCTGCACTGATGTCCAGTCTGAGGCTTTACAGCCTTCAGACCAGACAGAGATGCAGCTGGTCAGTATGCTCTCTATAGTGCCTCTGTAGAAAGTAGTGAGGATTACTTGCAAAGGTAGTTATTGCCTTTTTTTAGCCATGTCTTTTTTTCAAAATATATCAAGCATTTTACTCAGGGTTCAGAGAGAATAATAATGAGTAACAATAATGAATCTATGTGTTGCTTAGACAGTGTTATGTCTTTATTCAGGATCCTTGTGTCCTGAGACACATGCATAACTCTTTAGGTTATGCATGCTGGTGACATAATAAATGCATTTTAAGACCATTTCTTAAATGTGCTCCTCCTCCAGGTTTGGCAGAGACCCGAGCCGCTACGTGTTGCGCCTGGGTGACTACCACACTGAGGAGCAGGATGACTTTGAACGCACATTGTCACCTGAACGCATCGTTATCCACAGAAAGTACCGCAGCCAGGGCTGGGAGAACGACATTGCTCTGCTGCGGCTCAAAGGCACAGAGGGCAACTGTGTGGCATTCAACCCCCACACAGGAGCAGTGTGTCTGCGAGAGCTTGGCAACAAGTGGGAGAAGAGACCTGCTGCCTGTGTGATCACCGGATGGGGCATCACAGGTACCCTCACTGCTCTCACCACCACGTGCTCTTTACATAGCTGCAAATCCTCATCTTCCATCTGTTGCTTTATTGTTGTATTCCCATAATAGAATGAGTTTTTTTCTGCATGCACCTGCATCTCAAGCAGTATCTTTGTCTCAAGTCTCTCCCTCCGCTGTCCCCTCAACCCTCTCCTACTCTACTAGGGAGGTGCTCCTCCCAGTCTATTCTAGATAATCTGTCAACAACTTCACAAGGATTATTTCTTCAGTGGAAAGCACATACTGTATATAAAGATGGACAACATGCTAGTTCCCCCAAGGTGTAGATTTTAAGTCTGGATCGCCCCCTGGTGTCTGTCTACAGCATAAGTCATAAAGCCCGCCCGTCCATGTAAGTGAATGGGACATAGGCCAAACTAAAAACTCAAAGTACACGCCAAACAAATTTTCCTAAAGATGGTTTCTGTCACTAAAGGTAGTTCTCATCCCCCTGATGTTTGTTCAAGTGATCATTGTTAGGATTAGTATGGTTTTAATGGGTTATTCAGTTCTACAAAAAGGGGGGTTTTCCGCCATGATTGACATCTCTGACAGCTAATCCATATGCTTGCGCTCAAAATGGCTGCTTACGATTATTACATCGGCCCCAGCTCTGGAGCCGGAAATATAATGAGCAACTTGACAAGAAATGCCCCCCAAACTCAAAAAAAAATAGTTAAAGATGAAAATAAATTAATCTGAAAATGTGCTTAAAATATCAAGAAAAATATTTCCAGAATATTATGTTTATAATTCTTATAATTATATATTTAATATTCCGTCACAGAAAAAAAAACTTTTTGTTTTGCTTATTTCTTGGTCATTTCTGGGCCATTTTCTTGTGCCTCATTATCTGTATTTGTGTCAGATATCTTCCACATGATCGTCCTCTCATGTGTGTGTCCTGTCTGCTTCCTGCCATCAGACTCAGAGTACCCCCGCACTCTGCTGCAGGCCTGGGTCCCCCTGCTGCCAGCCTGGAAGTGTAAGAAGCGATACGGCGGCCGCTTCACTAGCCGCATGCTATGTGCCGGGAGCGTATCGGAGCACCACCGCGTGGACAGTTGCCAGGGGGACAGCGGGGGTCCGCTAGTTTGCCAGGGGCAGGGGGGCCGCTGGGTGCTGACAGGAGTCATCTCCTGGGGTCATGGCTGTGGTAACCCCTCATTCCCCGGGGTGTACACGCGTGTTAGCAGGTTCCTACGATGGATTGACAAGGTCATCAGCAAACCCTACAAGACCTGATGATGGATAAAAACACGTAACCGCTTTTTACAGTCGGTAACATACGCTTCTCTACACCGAGTTCATTTATACAGACCTGTTGCACGGCTCTTTTTATCCACATGCAGCACAATCTAACCTCACAGCTAAAATGCACCACTGCAACCAAAACGCTCGATACGCAATAAGACCAATAACAACAACAATGCTATTTTAACTTATTTATTCATTTGTTAGGCAGAAGTTTAACAACAACAAAAAGAAGGGCACTTCTTTATGCACAAACTGACTGTGCTACCTGACAACAGATGACACAAAACATGAACATGAACAGAGAAAACAGCCAATCAGAATATGTCTTATTGAGACGTCACATCCAACATGGATCCTAACATCTAATTTAGACCACAAAATGTATACTTTTATGTTGAAGAAGATCTATGAAGCAGTGGAAAAAAGGCGATGAGCAACTGAGTAAGAAATGTAACACAAACTGTGAGAAATTAATCAATTTACAAAATTATTTTAAAAAGCTATGGAAAAAAACAAGGTAAAAACTACATTTATAATGATCATAATGAAATGCAATCAAATTATATTGTATTATATTTTTCCATACGGCCGGTCATATCCTTTTTATTCCTTTTCTTTCTTTTTTTCTACTAATTTTCTTGTATCTTTTACGATTTTTTTTGTTTGCAAATTTTTGGGTCATTCCTTCTGTCGTTGCTCATTGCCTTTTTCCCATGTTTTCAAAAGAAATCAAGTCGATTTGCTCAAGTTTCAAAGTGTCAAACCATGAAGACCTCTACTGGGTATGTGGCACAACTGAATAGTGCTAAACCAGTCAGGTGAAAAGTCGTCATCAGTCACACAGGGTGGCCTGTAACCTCCTGCAGGCTGCAGCCAGTGAGAGAATAACAGGGAAAAAAAACAAAATCTTTGGAAGAATGATACATGACATGATCATGAACACGCAGGCTACATACAGTACATACATACAAACATCTTATTGTTTTATGAACATTCCAAGTGTGCATCTCCAACTGCTAAATGTAAGTAATGAACAGGTCAATGACTCTACAGTAAAAAGTGTCTGTTGATGGGCTGTCTGTCTACAGGATGCCTCAGGTTCTCTGCTCAGCAGCTGGTTTGGGGCAATTTGATGAACTGTCACTGTGTTTGGGGAAGTGGACATATGTATATTATTATCAGCTGATATAATTGGGTTTTAAGATAAGGGCGTGAGGTGCTGTCTTGGAGATGTGCCCTGTGTAAAAATATAGATTTAAAACCTCGACCATTTCAACTGATATTGTGCTTACATGTATTTATTTTGGTGTACTGTACATTGCATGTGCACAACTGTGGTGTATATAAGCTTTTTTTCTATGTTCTCTTATGCAGTTTTCACCTCGTATTGTATTAATTTATTTGGAAAATGCATCATGTTTACTTTGTTAAGCTGTGTGTATTAGTGTGGATGCCAATGCAGCATTCACACTATTGCTATCCAAATCTTAATTATTATTCTTTCATATGTTTTTTTTAGTGGACTTCTCCTCTAGCATGCTTTGAGCTACAGAGACCATTCAAATGTCAAAATGTTCAGCTCTTCAGTGTGTCGATGTGTGCTTGTATACAGCATTTATACTTCTGAAAACATTTAGCTTTTTTCAACAAAGTTTACAATGTAAAGTCATTAAGTATGTTGGGAAAGTGATGGTCACCTGTTTGACTCCTGTCTGCAGCTACTACTTCTGCAAATACTACTGCTAAACACAACTACTGCTACTGCTGTTGCTTCCACTACTACTAATACTACAACTTCTCTGCTACTTACTGTAAAACTTCAAATAAAAGCCTAGTTCCAGTTAGACACCCAGACTGTTTTACTAGCCCTGTGTGGCTACACATTTTGACAAATAAAGGCCTGCCTCAGTCAGACGTCCCCTAACCATGCAGTTCATTTTCATAGAAGTTCTTTGGATGTATAAAACCAGACTGCTGGCGACCCACTGGAGCTTAGTTAAGTGGGGTACACATTACAAGATAATCAGGCCCCCCAAACCAAAGTCAGCAAAGGCCCGAATTGCAATCTGATCGTAATTATTATATATGTTTAATGGGATATGTTTAATATTTATGATCAGAAATCCTGTTGTGTGGGGGGAACACCGAGGACAACCGAGCGCGCACTCTGTGGATTGTCACACGGAACGGAAAAATTACCAATCAGGAAGCAAGATAAGTGAAGACAGAAGTACAACAAAAAAGAGACATGACGCTTCAGGTTTATCATGACTGTGATAAACCTGAAGCATAAAGTGAGATGGACCTTAGAAATGCGGGACCAACAACACGAGCGTTAGTACAGCGTGTCCTGAAAACAAACCACAGTCTACCTGACATGGAGAGGAGATGGACAGAAATTGCCACCGCAATGGATCTGCCAGAGAGCTAACAGCTAGCCACATTTAGTTTAGTCGTCAGCCATTTTTGTTTACTCCAAAGTCACGTTTGACCGCCCAAGACTTTGAGTTTTGAGAGTCGAGACTCTGGCTGTTGGTGGACAGAATCTGTTAGTGTGTGGTGTGCTGTGTTGGTCATCTCGTTGCACACCACAGGCTTTAAGAACAAAAACGTTAAATCTGTCAATATTTGTCTCTCACATTTTCTGAATCAGTTAAGATTTTAAAAATCTTTTACTGTGTGTGAGAATTAAAAGTCCATTATAGTCCAATATAAGCCTGATGAGGTCAGTGATTTAAGCAAATAATAGCCCGGGCTATTAATTGAAGTTTTATGGTATTAACACTGTATATGTCAGTGTCAGTGGTATTTTTGAATCTTGACAATTTGGATAATTTGGATCTCTCTCTGCCAACAATCAGCCTGCTCTGTAGTGTCGTGGACGCAGCAGCTGTTGTCCCTCATAGGACTGCTGAATGGAGGTAGAAAAGCTGTCCAATGCATCTGTCAAAAATAAACACTCACTGTTTTGAACCTCAAATGAGTTGACTGGATGATTGATGAAACTTGCAGCAGTATCTGATTGGTTTTATCTGATGTTTATCCTTCTTTTTAAACTTTGTGCTTTCCCTTTGTGTTAACCCGGATGTTGGTAGCTCATTGGGTTCAGCACATAGCACAAAGCAAGATATATTTTGGGAAGCTCAGAGTTGATCCTTTGAACTCAAACAAAGTCAGTATGTGTACCTAATGTTAAATATTGTGTTAGTCAGACTTAAACTTGACTTTAAAATACATGTAAACATGATACGCAGACTAAAATCATACTAAGTCGGATTTCTTGAAGTCGCACAAAGGGGCCATTGACATGGCAACAGTTCTTGCATGAAACATTAAACTTTTGTTGTGGGTTGGCCTTTGGTTCACATGACAACGGTATTTTAGGGGACTGAAAATGCAAACGTTTGAAGCCAAGTTCCAGAGTGTAATCTTACAGATGCAATTGTGCATGCAGTGGTGTGCCTCTATGATGTGTCATTACAAAGTTACACTACCACCTACTGGCCTGGCATTCATACTACAGATTGCATTCACCTCAATTGTTTTGTGGATGTATGTCTCAAAATCTGGCAAATAAAACCAAAGAGACCCTTTAGCACCTGGATAAATGTCAGAATGAAATGACATGAAACCTGTTTGCTGCAATAAACTTGTTTGGTATATGATGTCATAGGGGAGACAGGAAGAGAAACCAATAGCAACTAGCTGAAAGGGGGCATAGATAATATGGCTCCACCTACTGTGGAGGAGTCCGACATACTTCTGTCAATAAATGGATTCTCCCCTGCTGCAAAAACACAAAAATACTGATCAAGATAAAGGCCAAGGTGTTACCAATGAAAGGCTCACAACCAGCTGGCGAAAACTGAAGAGGAAGGCAGGGCTTAAATCAGGTAGCAGGTGATCACAGTAAATGATCTGCAGGTGTGTGAGGAGCTGCAGGTGTGTAAGGAGCAGCAGGTGTGTGAGGATCAGCAGGTGCATGTGCATGTGAATGCATGAATTAGTCAGATTTGCGCTCCAGAGGAGAGCCTCCATCAGGCTGTATAATATTGCCCTCTACTGGATTTATATGTTAATGAACTGCATTAAACTAGAGCCTTCTGTTTTTATAACCCGCTTCGAAATAGTTCCTCCAGCACCCAGTGCTCCTATTATAAGTTACCAATATACAATAACAGGATTACATATATAACACCATCATAAAAATAATATAATACAGCAGTGTAACAATGTCAGTGTTTAGAAATTAAGGACATCAACTTGGACAATTTATCTGCTAGTATCAACAGCCTCCCCAGTGCTGACAGTTTTTCTACCCCAGACAAAATGCTCTCACTCTACATCAACTGCCTCAATAACCTTCTAAATAATCTTGCTCCTCTCAAAACCAGATCTGTCTCATTTACTTGCACTGCACCTTGGTTCACTCCCACTCTCAGACAGTTAAAAGCAACAGGACGTCAACTTGAAAGACTCTACAGGAAAACTGGTCAAGACATGTATTCAAACCATATTCTCCACTACAAGGACTGCAATTCTAACGCCAAATCCATCTACTACTCTAGGTTAATCAGTTCAAATGAAGGAAAGTCCAAGGCCCTCTTCTCCCTCCTTACAAATATTACAAAACCACCAGACTCACTTCCTCCTCACCTGTACTCCTCTGATTTCTGTAACACTTCAAAAATCAAACACATCCGCCAACAACTTACACCCACCTCTGCTCCTTATTCACCTGTCCCAGTTCCATTTACCCCTATCCATTCAGTTTCAGCATTCACCCTACCCTCAGCCAATGAAATATCCAAACTCATTCAAAAATCCAAATCCTCAACCTGCCAATTAGACCCCCTTCCTAATGTCCTTGTAAAGACCATCCTCCCCTCTCTGTCCCCTCTCATTACAGACATCATTCACTCCTCCCTTACCACTGAAATCGTTCCTTCTTCCCTCAAAACAGCCACTGTAACCCCAGTACTCAAGAAACCTGGTTCAGACCCCAACAACCTCAATAATTTTAGTCCCATTTCA
Organism: Plectropomus leopardus; assembly: GCF_008729295.1. NCBI lineage: Eukaryota > Metazoa > Chordata > Actinopteri > Perciformes > Serranidae > Plectropomus > Plectropomus leopardus. The sequence goes on from NC_056477.1 coordinate 30,728,939, forward strand.
AATCTTCCATTCATCTCTAAAATTCTTGAAAAAACAGTTGCCGCTCAACTCCATACTCATTTATCTTGCAATAATCTATATGAACAATTCCAGTCTGGTTTCCGTCCCCTCCATAGCACTGAAACGGCACTTCTTAAAATCACCAGTGACCTCCTCCTTGCTGCTGACTTCGGTTCACTATCCATTCTCCTCCTGCTTGATCTGAGTGCGACCTTCAACACTATTTCACACACCATTCTTCTGAATAAACTTTCTTCCATTGGTATCGCTAACACACCTCTCAACTGGTTGTATTCATACCTTTCAGGCCGCACTCAGTTCATTCAGTTAAAATCATTCACTTCCCATCAAGTCCCCCTCACCCCTGCTGTTCATCATTGACCTCCTCCCCCTTGGTCACATTTTCCGTAAGCACCATATTCACTTTCACTGCTACGCCCATGACACCCAGCTCTACCTCTCAACAAAACCCGATTCCTCACCTCCACCCTCATCCCTAAACAATTGCCACCTAGAAATAAAATCCTGGTTAACTTCAAACTTCCTCAAATTAAACAGCAATAAGACAGAACTTCTTTTAATTGGCACAAAATCCACATTAAACAAACTCCATAACTTCTCTATTCCCTTCGATAACTCGTCCATCTCCCCCTCCCTTCAGGTAAAGAGTCTGGGTGTCATCCTCAACAGCACCCTCTCCTTCACCTCCCATATTAACCATGTCACCTGGTCCGCCTATTTCCACTTACGTAATATTAACCATCTCTGTCCACCCTCACTCCCCACACCACTGCCAATCTTGTTCACAGCCTTGTCACTTCTCGTTTAGACTATTTCAACTCTCTTCTGTTTGGCCTTCCACACAAAACTCTCCATAAATTACAACTAGTTCAAAATTCAGCCGCCCGCATCATCACACGCACCCGCTCAATCCACCACATCACACCCATTCTACAACAGCTCCACTAGCTCCCCATCACACACCGCATCAACTACAAAATACTTCTCCTCACATTTAAAGCCATACACACCCTCCAACCCCTCCATATCTCTCTGACCTCCTCCATACTGCCACACCCGTCCACACCCTCAGATCCTCCTCCTCCATCCATCTCACTGTCCCCCCTGCTTGCCTTGTCCATGGGGAGCAGATCATTCAGCCGCTCTGCTCCCCAGCTCTGGAACTCTCTCCCACCTGACCTCCGTAATACTGACTCACTCCCACATTTTAAATCCAAACTCAAAACTCATCTGTTTAGACCAGCGTACGCCATCTAACCACCACCATTGACCATTTTCCTCTTTCTTTCTTTTCTCTGAAATCTTTTTAAATAGTATTTCACTGGTATTCTTATTTGATTCTTAAACTCTTTGTTTTTTATGATCTAAGGTGACCTTAAGTGATCTAACAGAAAAAAAATGATCTGTTTTTAAATGTGAATCTCATGATGTCAGGAGTTTTTTCTCATGAAACAGAAGTCTGAACAGATTAATGATGACTTAATTAAGTTTGACTGCAGATCATCACTGTTGAAAAAATAAACTGATTAAATCAGTGATGAGCTGCTGTAGTGCCAGTAAAGTTCAACTAAGGTGTATTAAGAAGATTAATAAATTGTATTAAGGCAAATTTCAGGTTGAGGTTCAGGTTACTTTATTTGTACCCATAGGTACATTTGTTTTGCAGTTAAGTGAGGTTGCAGCGTCCCTTTCAAAACGCAGGCCACAGAACAGAACAAACAGGAAACAAAGAGAAAAACTTAAGGTTATTTAAAACCTCCTAGTACATAAGAGCCCACCCTCACCCTCAACTCAGCCCCTGAAAAATGAAGCAAACATGCCATAAACAAAGGTAAAATATTAAAACATTAACATTAACAGTGCTCAAGGTTCCATCAATAAAACAGAAATAGGCATAAAAGAGTGTGAAATACCATCCATTAAAATAAAAAATTAAATTAAATTTAAAAAAAAGAAATCAGCAAATCAACAGATCTCAAAAGCCAGAATAAAAACCAGGTTTAAGATTTAAATGTAAGAAAAAATATAAAAAATAGATAAAAGTGCATGAACAAATAAATACATGTATTCTAGATAAGGCAACAACTTGTTCAGCTCAGTGATAGCAGCAGGGACAAAGCTGTTTTTATACCGCTTTGTTCTGCACCTTGGGACTAAAAACCTCCGTCCAGAGGGGAAAAGCTGAAATTCACAATAACCAAAACTGCAGGAAAAAAAACATGAACCCACATCAATAATTTTCTGTTCGGGACAATGTAGACCAGTTTTTATTGTTACATGAAACATGACTTTTTGTGCCGGAAAAGGGGTTAGAGCAGAGCTCAGAAACACCTGGCTTAATTTTGTTTTTTGCTCTGCATATGGGTTTCCATGCTCCTGTTTTGCGTGGCCAATTACTGCTCTCGGGAATGCTGCAGAATCTTAGTTAAATAGCTGATTCTTGTTGAATTTGCACTTACCCATGTCTTCTAGAGTGCAGTAAAAACAAGCTAACAGTGGATCGTCTTCTCTGAGCATCACAGCTGAGAAGAAAGAATAAGTGCTTTTGCTTCACTATCATGAGCTGTGTGACGTTAATGCAGCATCAGTAGATTACATAAAAACATAGATGTTACCAGTTATAGAGATTTTACAAAGCAATGTCTGGACAAAAACGTGACTAAAATATAACTTCCACTGTCTTAGCATTTTTTAGGACTTTTGAAAGATTTATTTAAAATCATTTAAAACCAATTAACGCCTGAGGGATCACTGAAAATGCTCACTGACATTTATTTAATCTAATTTCAGATTGTAAAGATGAAGCTAAAAGTCATTCACAAAGCGTCTTAGCCCTCAAGAGAGCTCATAAGGTGCAGGGAAGAGGACTTAAAAGAGGTTTCAGAGTTTCTTAAGCAGAGGAGAAAATGGTGGGAAGACAAGAGGTCAGAGAAATATTCTCCAAATGCTGAATGACAGATAATGAAACCCTACAGATTACAGATGCAGGGAGAAAGTTTGTGATCAATCTCATTAGAGATCACATCTCACATCTTCCACCCAGTGCAATTACACTATACCGCCAGACATAAAGTGATTACAACACTAAGATATCTGGCAACTGGAAAAATGCATCAGTGCAGCAGTGATGAATGTGGTCAGTCAGCAGTTGCCGTCAGCAGTGTGATCACTCAAAAAGCACTTTCACAGTCTCATATTGTGAAGCACTTCATTTCATTTCCACTGGGTGTCCACACCTTGCAGGCTCACAAAAGGCCATGTTTGTGACAACCAATCACATCTGTTAGAAGAATGTATCGCACCTAGCAAAAGGGTCAACCACACCCTCTTAATAAGATAAGTGTCTGTCCCTGCCTCGCTTGCAGTTGCTCTGACTTTTCCTAAATCACTCCTAGGCTAGGACTCCTGGCTAGAAATTTTTAGAGAATGTAAGAAGCTCTCTGAGAGTGTTCTCAGAATGTTTGTGAATATGGCCCTTGAACTCTGTAGAACATTGCAACACCCGCAGGAACATACATGGAGCACTTCTTTCACTCAAAGAGACACTTAAACAGCATAACCGTTGAGCATTACTCTCAACAGCAATTACTTTCCATCACTACGGGTCAAGGATTGCGTTTCGGTAACTGATCAAGGCCAACACACTTTGGACAGATAAAGCATTCATCTAATCACTCAATGACCAAATGATCCTGTGCACATTGTACTCCTTTATTTTAGAAAGTCACCACAGGAGACAGACTTGTGTGTCATCTTGTATTTCAGATAAAAATACAGATTAAGTTAAGAAAATGGAACTCAACTGCATAATACGCACAGCATTTGTAACACTAAAATACTTTTGGTTGCTGAAAAATATACACCCAGGAGCAATGCTACTGAAAAAGATGAATATTTATACACAAATAAAACAGGAAAGCAGGATGTGATGGCTTACATACAGCAACACATTCTGAACTAACGAGGAAAGAGAATAAGAAAGGACAACATGATTCCCAGAAGTGAGCTGAAAACATTGCAACCAACATCATGTCGGGGATCAGTCCTGTATGGATGTGGGAAGTGACAAGCATTAATACAACAACTACGACTTCTCCTTCTCTTTCTTTTTCTTTTTCTCCTTCTTCTTCTTTTTCTTTTTGGATGTTTTTTTTCCTGATGTTTTTCCTGTCTCGTCGTCACTACTGTCACCGCTTTCATCTTTTTCTTCTTTTTCTTTGCCATCTTTTTCTCGACCGCCTTTGGATGACTTTCCCTTGCTATTTATGTCTTCTGCTTTGACTTTGCTATGGCCTGCAATGGTCTGCTCCTTCACCTCCTCCTTCACCTTGGTGTTTGGAGGAGGTGTCAGACCCCGGGATACTGTTATGAGCATCCTCTCCTTCCTCATCTCCTCTTTCAGGGAGATGTTTTCCTGCACAGCCCTGTGGCTCCTGCCATCGTCAATGTGTTTGCTTCTGTGATCTCTTTCGTCCCTGTGGTCCCACTGGTAGTCCCTGTGATTCCTGTGGTCTCCTGAGTTTCTACTGTACATGTAGTCCCTGTGATCTCTCTTGTCTGACGGGTGGGGGAGAGGAGTGTTGTTGCTGAGATGACGTGAGTGTCCCTTGCTGTCTCCAGCATGCTTGTCCATCTGTACTTTCTGCTAAAATAAAACATGAAAAACAATTTGCAGCATGAAGACAAGGAAAGCAAAGTTTATGGTGACTTTAAGACAGAGATGGTCACTAAACCCCAAAATCTGAACAGATTTTTCTTTTCATAAAATGTTTGACCTGAGAGTTGAAGAAAAGCCAGTGGGTTACTAAATCAAATGGTTTCATTCATGAAATGTTAGTAAATCTTTTTTTTTTCTCTTTTACAAGAAGAATACAAGCGAAACCAACTATAACCCCGAAAAACAAGGAATCAAACGTATTCATCAGGAATAATAAACATATTGATATTTTCAAATCTTTCTACAAAAACTTATATAAATCAGAAAAGCAGTTACTAGACCCAAATTCTTTTTTTTAGACAGAATTAAATTAAAACAACTTTCTTCAGAGAAAAACAAATATTTAAAATCTGAAATATCTGAAACTGAAATAGTGCAAACAATTAAAACATCTGCACTCAAGAAAGGTATGGATGGATTCCCCAATGAATTTTATTCAACTTCTTGGAGTAAATTGGCTGATATATAAATTGGAAGATATATGTCAAATAAATTAGTCCTTCCTAGATCTATGTATCAAATCATAATTTCTGTTATACTAAAATCAGGCAAATCCGAAGAATTTCCTTCTGATTATAGACCTATAAATTAAATAAGTTGTGATAAGCTGATATAACATTTAATAAAATACCGTTATAAGGAAGTTAAATAAAGTACTGTTATGATGAAATTTCTTTTTTTTTTTAGAATTGTCATAATTAAATAAATCAGAGCAGGGCTTATGGTGCTTTTATTTTGAAGGACCTGGCTCATCTCAGGCAGAAACCGTTGATGTTTTTCCTCTGGACTTGAAACTTCCGGTCAACAGTTGGATGTTAGCAGACAGTTAAACAGATGCAGCAGTGCCTTTAATCGTGAGGATTTACCCTCTATAAGATGTAAACAAACTTAACAGCTCTCCAGTTCAGGTATTAAAACTATCTGCAAATCTCAGCAGTGCTCCATGGTCGCAAAATGTTACTACATTGTAATGGTCTGGAGCGTATTCTCAATGTTTGCGATATAGTTATTTTATACATCACATGTAGATACCTCCAGTATATTCAATATATGGCCCACCCCAATCGTCACGTTACGTGAACAATAGAGGGGAAATTTTCTGAGCTGGGCATTTCCTAAGGCACACCTGCTGTTTTCAGCTGGGCAAAAAACATTCTGGTAGACACAGGGTCCTAAACAGCTCTATTATATTTTTCTTCAGTGATTCTAGGCAGCAGGACTGTGTTTGTGTGACTGAGCCAAAATAAACCAGAGTGTGTGTGTGTGTGTGTGTGTGTGTGTGTGTGTGTGTGTGTGTGTCTGTGTTCACAAGAGTTGCTCACTGATGCCACAGAAGAAGCAGATAAAGCAGGCTTTGGATACACACATAGCAGTTTCTAGCAATTGTTGCCTTGGGTCTTTCATGGGATTTGTTGTTAATAAAAATAGAAAATATCACCACATGTATGAAAACAGGGATTTTACTTACACTGCTGGAGCTACTATGGAGGTGGGCAGCTGAATGGTTTTCAGCACAGTTCAAATCTCCAATGAACTCCTCACATTTCTGGCAGTAAAACCCAATCACTGGTGTCAGAAAACTCAATCCTGCAAAAAGTCAAGAAAGGCAGTGAGACATATGAAGTATGTTAGTGAGTGGACAGTAGCAATAAGGACAGCAGGACCAGAGAAAACTGCTTTACCATCCTGTTTCATCAATCCCTCCAGCTCTTTCACCAACGATTCCATTTTATTTTTCCGGGCTTGTTTGTCTTTTTTCCTTTCCTCATCATCATATGCCTGGGAAACACAAGTCATTTCAAAATTGAGGAATTTCGTCATTCTTCAGTGTAATAAACTTCATTACACAGATGTGAAATAGCCAGTGACACTGCTTGGACATATATTACCATGGGTTTATCAGATGTCTGAGATGTGCCAATGCCATCACATTTTTCCCGTTTCTCCTTTGTTGCTTCAGGAAGAAAAAATAAAAACATGTCATGTATTTGACATCAATAACATTGAAAAAAGACAGAAAAACTAAATCATGAAGCCAGGTGACATCAATTTCTAACTTATTGGGCACATTTCCACATTCAGCTGTCACACAATCTTACTCTTGTCAGCTGGACAAAAACAGATCCAAAATCAACTTGACACATCTTAGGAATCCAAAAGAGACATTTAACGAGTAAATGCACACCAAAGTAAATATTTCATGCAGGTGACCATCTTAAAGGTACATTATGTAAGATCTGGACATAATTTTAGTTGAAAACATTAAAAAATGAACTAACCCTTTCAACAGAGGGTGAAAAAGTAACACTGTTGGCGTTATGTCGAAGATGCCTATGTATTGTACTGCAGAGCCTAGAAGTTACAGTCTCAGTGAATTAGTTAGTTAGTGTATAAGAAATACAGCGATGGCAGAAGCTCCACGAGAATGCCCGTTATCTCCATCACAAGCAACGTTCGGTAGCAAAGAAGAGACGCGATGTAAGAAGAAGCAAAACTAGAGTGAATATCTGTGTGACTTTCCAACACTGGAGACAGCTCTGAGAGAGTAAAGAGATGCAGTTTGATGCTGAACTCACAATGTTTCTTTAGACTGGTAAGTAACATCTAACATTTGCTATTTACTAAAACTTATCTTTAGTGTAACTAAGGGCAACACAAACTGAAGGCTTACAGATCCCGATAAACTTTCCAGATGGCATGATGTGACTGCACTCTTGTTACTGTGGCGTTGCTAAAATTGAGCTCAGTGAGCTATAAAGAAAGACTCAGTAGTAGACCAGCATTTAAAGGATGGACTGGGTAGCTGGAACTTATTAAGAGATCCTTTTAACCATTGAGGCTGGTGTTGTTCTATTTTAGTTTTTGTAAAGAAATCTCAAAATAAAACCAAAAACCACACTGTTCAATTCAATTTTCTGAATCCATTGACTTCCCAACCCGGTCTGTGGCAACTAGGCCCATTCAGAAAGAAAAGTTCAAGCAGCGTCCACATCCAAAAGTGATAAAAACTGGGTGCTGGACCAAGCAAAAATAGATATGAAGGGAAGGAATGTCTGAGGAAACATTACACGTGTGGAGGTAATCGAATAACTTTTCATGGGAGCATGCACTAGTGTGCGGACTTTATTTATTCTTTCATACCCAGGCCCATTCACAAATATGAAACAGTTCACAAATATTAACTTTGATTAAAAAAAACCAAAACAGCTGGGCTCTGCAGGTTTTAACAAACATTGCTTCAACGGAAGTAAATAGTGTATTTGCTGACAATATTAAGCTGCTGAATAATGATGTTAAGATAAAAATGTTTGTGATGATGAAGACGGCTTTAACTCAGGACAAGTAGGATCAATTCATTGTTGGTTCTGGTCTTTTCATGTGATTTGTTGACAAATTCAACCTTATCCGATAAAGATCCAACAATAAGAACAAGTGTATGTTATGAGTAACTGATAACGATTTTCAGTAACTGGTCTGATAAAGAAGATATGCAATATTTTTTTGAAACATAACGATCATAAACAATGGTAAATATAGGGTTAAGCGTTCTCAGCCGACATATGAAAGCAGCTAAATTGCCAAAAATCAAAGCTGTAAACTACAGTGACCAGGTTTCAGGCTTCACAAAGGTGTGCTAAGTCACTTCAGTTGCTTTACTTTTTTCCTAAAATAGGAGAAAGTTTTATAGTTACAATACATGCAGCACTGCAATAACTGCACAGTTAAAGTCCCGCCTTTTGCTCCCATTTTTGGGATTTTAAACTAAACTTGATGTCTCCGCTGAGTTTAATCAGGATTGCTCCAAGACAGCCTGAGTTATGGCTAATTCTATTGAAGCCGCTGGCTAAGACTTTCTGATTGATAGTTTATTGACAAGCCTTGCTCATTTGTGGTAGGATTGTGTATCTTAGTCTCTAAAGACTGTAATTCAGGTTTAGTGTTGATGGAGTCAAAATACAAAAAAGTCCATTCACGCTGTTTTTTTTTTCACGTCATAAAAATTCAAGAAAGAATTCATCATGGTGGCGTTAATTGTCAGAGTCTGTAGAGGACAATGAGACGTAGGAACTCTTGAGTCGAGTTATGGTGTGAGGGGCGTGGCCTGTCAAAGTTTTCACTTTTCAGCTGTCACTTACTGCATAACCATCAGGCTGATTAGAGTCAAATTTGATGCTTCATAAGTTGCCAAGTTTCACGTCTCTAGCTCATTCCAGCTCATGGCATATTGAACAAAGGCATAACATAGCAGTGCTAAACAGGCCACAGCTACATGTACAAATCGTTATGACACTTCATACTTTGGTTATTACTTGACCCCTGAGCACGTGCACCAAAAATGATAAAATTCTGACCCTCAGGTTTAAAGGTACACATTTGTGCCCCATATAGTAGAGCTTTGTTTGGGCTACAAAAATCAGGCCTGACCCCCACAAGACCGACCCAAGCCCCACCCACAGCAGCAGTTTTGGGCCTGAGCTTGATCAAAAACACAGATTTGTACAGTAAAAATAGACCTATAGTATACTACATTTTATATAAAACAATTCTTTTCAATAATAACCAATATTCAATAAATAAACTTTAATTTGGCGAGAACATGACCCGATTCAAGCCCAAGGGAATAATGACAAATTACAGCCCGGCCTGGCCCAAACCTGGTGGGTCTGGTCATCCCCAATCGGGTTTGGGCAGCAAAGCTCTACAATATAGGTTGAGCTCAGCATACTCTGGTATGCTTATTCCCCAAGAAGTACCAAAGAGATCCATCACCATTTATGATGATTGCTAATCCCACCCATTGCGAAAGTTTTGATTGATGGGGGCAATTTTTTTTTTTTTTGATAGATCCTGCTCATTTATAGTAGATGTGTATAGTCCCACATGGCTGTGGGGTCACAAGTCTTGGAAAGCATTTGCACATCATTTCCAGTTATTGGTCTGAGTTTTGTGTTTCTAGCTTATTCCAGCTCACAGCAAATTGAGTCACAGCAGAAGAGGACAAACCAGCACAAACTCAGTGGGGCTCTTATTCTTTGGGGCTTGAACCCCAAAAACGTGCCTTTGAAAAGATTTGTAACTGCATACATATCAGCCACAGTTCAAAATTTTGGCATAACCAAATGCTAATCAAGACTCTAAACTCAATCAAAAAGATTGTCTGCAGTGTGAAGGCATGGCTAGGAAATTAGAAAAAATCTATTGTTGACTTCATTAAATACAGAACTCTCACCTTTGATGAGCGACTGTAAAGACTCCAGAGCTTGCCGTACATTGGGGTTGCTCAGTGCTGGCAGCGCTATGCCTGCTGCTGCTCGGTCTGAAACAGGAAGTGCAGGAGTCGGCTTCTTCACCTCCTGTTGCCCCCGCATCTTACCCATGACATCACTGATGTCCACTGTGCCCAGACTTTTTAATATGTTCTTGATCTTCTCACATTCACTATTATCCAGATTGGCAGAGGATATGTTTGAGGAAGTCATTAGAAGGGTTTGCTTCAGATCCCCAGAGCTACTGAACATGGACTTGTTCTGATAGAATTGGCTGCCAGAACTATCCATTTCCTGTAGTTTGGCATGCTCTCCAGTCTGGGAAAATGTTGCAAAAAGCGCAGTAGACATTTTATTTGCTTGTTTTCCTTCAGCATCTTCATTGCCATACAAAAATGACTCTTCATCTTCAAGCTCTTTAGCTTTCAGTACTGCAGAGTTGTCCTCACTTTTTGCCTGCAGCCAAGAGAAGTCGCTGCCTGTTCTCTCGTGAGGAAGGAGCATACTGTCATTTTCCAAAGATGTGGAATTGTCCTTGCTGTCATGTTGCTGGTGTCTGTGATCATCAGGTATGCCCTCCACTTTTTTGCTTTCATCTGAAGCCTGTATAGGGGAGATCCCAACAATGATATACACTTAATAGATTGTAGCTCCTTCACTTTATCCTGCTTTGCTACTCATTAAATAATCTGCAAAATAATACATCTATATTAAACAATTGTTTTAACTGACAGTGTTCACCCATGCATTAAAGTCAGCTCAAAGACTCATGCAGAAACTCAGGAGATGCATGAAACCCAAACCATAACTGCAATTTGAAGTGTTGTTTCTAGTGCTTTCATAAAATATTTTAACTACTTTTTAAAGTGCTATGTTATATGTGTTTCTAAAATATTTGTTTATGGTGTGAGCTTTTGACACCTATGTTTCCATAACTCTCTGTTAGCAGAAAGTTATGCTTAAATATACAACAATCAGCCACAACATTGGAACCAAAACATTTGAAGTGAATATCATTGATCATCTTGTTACAATGCAATGTTCAGCTGGAAAACCTTGGGTCTTGGCATTCCTTTGGATGCCCCTTGACACACACCTCCCACCCAAACACTGTTATAAACCAAATACACCTCCTCATGGCAACGGTACTTCTCGATTGCAGTGCCCCCCAGCAGGACAATGAACCATGCAACTCCACAAAAACTGTTCAGGAATGGTCTGAAGAATGCTACAAATAATTCAAGGCGCCGACCTGGCCATCAAGTTCTCTAGATCCCAATCTGATTGAGCATCTGTGGGATGTACTAGTACCCAAGCTCAAAACACACAGGATTTAAAAGATCTGTTGCCAATGGTCTGGTTGCCCAGACACCACAGGACACCTGCTAGAGACCCTGTATCCATGTCTTAAAAGGTCAGAGCCAAGTGTGATCCAAGGAGGCCCCATCATGGGGCTTTTTGTCATATCCCATGGGCCAATCCTGAGCAGTTTTTGCAATGTGACATGGTGAACACTCATTCCCACTCGGATTATCACTGTGTTACAAAAAATGAAGCAACAAAAAATGAACTAACGAATTTTAAAGATGTTCTAATGACATTAAGCGTCACATTTGTAAAGCATCTACCAATATGCACAGTGTGTGTACTAAAAGGTTATAAATGGGGTAATTTGGCTCTGCTTTACTTACTGATCTTTTAAAATAGATTTTGTAATTTCATTATACACAGCACAACAACATCCCAATACCTTATTAACACCTATTTCAGTGTGTGGCAGATCATCATCATCTCAACCCCTAAGAGCTGCAGCCATCATGTTTTTAAATCAAGCTACATGAAGTTAGACTATTTTCATGAACACACAAGACATACTACTGTTTATGGTTTAAACATGCTATTAGTCATAAATCTCACACTGATAACTGACTGAAACAAGACATGTTGGAGAATGAAAAATGAGCTCTCTACCTGAATTGTGAGGATAGCATCCTTGAGGGTGGGCAATCGGTCCTCCAGTTCTTTGCTAGCCATGACCAGCTTCAATCCCTCCAACAGACGATTCCCTGTGAGATTGCTACTGCTGCTAACGCTGCTGCTGCAGTTGTGGCTGGGGCTCCTCTTTCTCTTTTTGTCTTTGCTATGGCCCTTTTCTACACTGCTGCTTCGCGACTTGGACCTCCTGGCCCGGCTCTTGCTGCGTATATGACTCTTATTGCTTCGGCTCTGGCTCCGACTCCTACTGTGAGCCCTGCCTCTACTCCTCGCCCTGCTTTTGCTTCGTGCTCGACTCTTTCCACGAACACGACTTTTGCTTCGTCCTCTGCTTCGGCTGGGAGGCCGACTTTTGCTTCGGCCACGGCTCCTGGCTCTAGATTTGCCGCGGCTTCGACTGCGGCTTTTGCTCCTGGTCCCATGCTTCTGGAACTCGGGGTCGGATTTGACTGCTTCTTTCAGGACATTAGCCGAGTTAAATGCTTCAGCCAGGTTGTATGCCATGTTCCCTTTGAGATAGTCTGGGAGAGGCTTGTTGGCTGCAATGCATCTCAGGAATTCCTCACCAGCTCGTTCACTGAAAGGCAGCATGCATTTGTTTCAAACAACAGCAAATTCAAAATATACACTAAAACTTTAGTGCAACTATTCCTGCTTTAACTTAAAGAAGACATTTAACACATTCACACATATACCTGCTGTCTGGAGAATGATGTTCCACAGGAATTGGATTCCACTGTGGGACCTGAATGTGCGGTTGTTGTGAGGGAGGGACGATCTGCTGGCTGCCACCCAAAGCAATCACTGAACTATGGTCTATGGAGAAGCTGCTACAGTGGGGCTGAGAGTATTCAGAATTCATGTTATAGTTCTGTACGAAATAAAACTGTAAAGACATATTTAAAGGAGCGGTGCCTAGGATTTAGTGGCATCTAGCATTGAGGTTGCAGACTGTAATCGACTGAATACCCCTCCTCTCACTCTTCACTTTCAAAGAGTCAGTACATTTACATGTTAGAAAAAGTGGAATTATTGCGTCAGTCCGACTAAAATATTCTAAATATGGCGCACAATTAAACTGATATTGATTTTTTTAGGTGGCTTAAAACTAATCGATGAAGGCAGAGTTTACTCTGTGCCATTTGATTATATGTATGTGACGTGCTGGTTTCTACCCCAAAATTTATTTTAAATAAACCGTTATTATTGTGTTTCAGTCAATAGCATAAATAATTTATGTATAAAAAATACAGGTTTATAGCAACTAGCTGGGGGCATATCTCCATCTGCCATGGCGGAGTAGGACATACTTTGTCAATAAATCGATCGGGAATAAATCGATTCCCGGTGATTGTATACTGGGACAAGGGCAGGAGTCCAATTAAATAACCTAATCAAGCTATAACTGTAGCTCCGCTAAACTGTGCATGTAAACGTACTGACTGTGGCAGAACCTGAGGTGGCCTTCAACTGTCATAAGAAGGCATAAGGCCCTCTCTAAGTCGCTGTGTGGTTTATCCATTCTAGGCTCATGTGGGAACATGTCAATGGCAGCGCAAGAAGACAGGCTTGTAGAAGAGGACACACTACCTATAGACAAGAAGGGCTTATTTTAGGCAAACAGAAACATTTTGTAGTTTCAGGTGAGTATACACTCATGAAGGTATAATTATGATATATATGCTATTTCTGCTAATAGAATGCTCCTTAATCCTACACACTGCTCCTTTAAGATAACACTTTTTTGATATACAATTTGAAATAGTTGTACGTGTTCAACATTTGTTTTTAATCTGTGAGCAATAAGTGTACACTGAATACTTAACAACAGAGCTCCAAATACTTTTCTCTCTGCACATCCGCTAGTGCATGTTACATTTAAAATCACATGCACTATTTTTTTCCTGTAGTAAAAACATTTTCCTACACAATTAGGTGACACTTTCACCACAACCAAGTCTGACCAAAATTACAGTAATACACAGTGAAACTATAGCTGTGTTCGAAACCGTCCCCTATCACGGATATAGTGCACTATATAGTGTGTACGCCATTTTGTAGTGGTGTTTGAATTCTCAGTAGTTAATTTGATCCAAAATAATACATTTAAAATAAATAAATAAATGTATTTATTTGTTTGGCATATTTCCCATTGGACATTTCATCTGCCTATTAACTACACGTGATACCAGCATATAGCCAGCTGATGCAAAAATTCACATGCCTCTGTTCTAAACCAGGTTCCTAAACACTTTCCACAGTCAAGATTTGTGTGTATATTTAAAATCATTTTCACTTCATCACATAAAATCAGACACTACTGTGCTATCAACATCACTAGACTGGTGGTAGAGCAGCAGCTCCACCGTTCACTGGAGTAAAATGTTTTTCTCAGTGGAGTCTGGTGTCTTTGATGTAACGGCTTCAAAGCCCCGTCGGTAAGGGCTGTCTTACAGCAAGGTAAAGTGGTGAAAATATTCTGAATATAGCATATTCTTAAACTAATACTGATACAATTTAGGCAGTTTGCTTGGCACTGTTTGATTATATGCATTATATGTTTTCTACCCCAAACACTGTCATTTTGTCTATTAATACCAAATTTATGTGTCATGTTAGCAGTCTACGTAAAAGTGACAATTTAGTAAGTACAACACAACTGCTGCATGTTCAAAATGTGTCTCCTGTCTGTAGGTAGACTGGGAACCCTGTTTAACCTAGCTGAGCAAATATAAAAATATTGGTAACCCTTTCTATGAAGACCACATCTATGATGCATTATGAGGGCATTCATAGTAAATTACAATACATTCATAGTGATTCATGACTACACTCTTAAACAAACATTATGTGTACTGATGCACTATATCAACAGTCATAAAACAGATAAGACACACGATTTATTTGTATCAAGTGTCTTATGGATGCTCTTGACTAGTTCAAAACTAGAGGCTAACTGGTAGGGCTTATAATGCATCATAAATACTTACACTCACTTATACACACACCAACAATCAACTGTAGTAAGAACTCATAGTGTGCTAGTCCATGTAGTATTATAATTTCTCATTGTATGTGTTGAGTAAAATGGGTACATAGGGATGCATTTATAATAATTTATGCTTCATCATTATGTATCATTGCTGGTGTTAAGTAATGTGTAACACATATTCACACATTTATAAGACTCTGTGCCCTATCATGAGTAATTTAACTTACTGTACTCTACAATATTATGAAAATACGTTTAAAAGACTTAAGTCTGACACCCTCTGACATCTAAAGACAATGTATGTATGTCAAAAAGGGGAAGAAAGTGGAAAGAAACTGTTGCAGCCCCCGAAAACCATAAACACAAATGAGCATTTTCTGTGTTTATGAGTATATTCATAAAGCATTATGAATGCACTCCAATTCACAATGAATGTCCTCATAATGCATTAGAGATGTGATCTTGAGTAGTTTCAAGCATTAATCCAAAACCCAAGCATTGTTTTAAAAAAGAGCTAAAAATGAATTGACTAAAAATGTTTTATTTATGGTCAATACAAATGCAAAGCATTACAAAGGTTACAAAAAAGTATTGACAAAGCAGAGCACATCATCCTATACATAACATAGACTTTACCCAGTTAATAAGCCTTTTCATAAGCCACCGGCCCTTCAGTCTACCAAAGGCATTTACAACCACTACTCTCCCCTGCAAACTTTTGCGTTGCACATCTGCTGTTCTACGGACAGTCTTCCAACTCCAAGCCATTCCTGAATCCAGACTCCAGAACAGTTCCTTACAATCTAAAACTCCATGAAGTGACAGAATGCCAGCCTTAACGGTTAAAGTAGTCACAGTGGTACTCCTGCAGTGCCAAAATGGGTACGTTCTCCATGTAGGCTGCCTTTTCTTTAAGCTTCTCTCAGTTTGGGAAAATGCTTGAAAAAAGTGAATGATCTGAAAAACACATACAGCACATGTAGTGAGCAACAGCAGTGGTGGAGGAAATATTCAGATCATTTACTGAAGTAAAAGTACTAGTGCCACACTTACAAACATGCCAACACTCCAGTCTTGCATTCAAAGATGATACATCGCTTTTAACTAAAATATGAATGTGACTTATTCACCCACTAGAGGGAATATTCAAGAATAATAAATCAGAGAAAAGTGAGATATGCCATCTCAATAACCCCCTCAGTAGCCAGAAGATGGTTAACGTTACTTGAGAATAATGCATAATGCTCGGTTTGTCTAACCGACATATTATATCTTCGGTACTGCTGAGTTGTCTGATTTATATCAAGCTGACCAGCAGCATTAGCTAGCTAAAATACATTACAGCTGATGAAATCCATTGTAACAAGGGAATCAATAACCTTGATTAGCTTACCTTCTTGCGCTGTCTTTTCTGTCTCGCCAACAGGAGGTTGTCGTCTGCGTCTGAGCTGTGATGTAGCATTTCTCAAATTTTTTTAGCAGTATATTTCTTGCTGTCTGCAGCCTTTTCTCAAACAAAGATTATCTCCTTCTTGTAATAAACCGCCAAATACCGAAGAAAGAATACAAAACATTCCACATCCTCCGTTGTGTCTAATCCCCGAGTCTCATTTCCTGTGGCGCTTTAAATATAATGTTGAAATAACAGTCCGAAAGACTGACTGACATGAAATGTACATTGTTTTTGGAAATATTTCTCATGATATACAGTCTACGTATGGTTTGATTATGCATGATCGAATATTTCCCCTGGTCTAGTGTTTAAAAGTAAATATCTTTCACAATAAATTTAGGGCTGTCAAAATAACTCCCTAATTTTGATTAGTTAATCACAGAAGAAATAACGCGTTAAAAAACATTAACTCTGATAACTCGCGCTCTGTGGTGCCCTTTGACCTGTAAAGGCCACAGTGGCTTTGAGACATGATGGAGGCAGAAGACACAAAGCTGCTTGGCCCCATGAATGGAACATTTGCATTTAAAAAACGCTTAAGATGGAACTGTTGATAGGAGCACTGTTCTCTGCAATTTCTGCAGTAAGGAGTTTCGTATCATCAGAGTACTTCAAGCCTGAAATATCACCACAAAGCAAAGCATTTAGCAGTGAACCTGGAGGTCTGAGCTAGCACAGCCTAGCTGCTAGCTCTTGCAGCTAGCCTCTTCAGGCCAGACTCAACCAGGCGTTCTCACGCAAACTGAGTAATTCTACCTGTGACTAACTCACTTGCAGCAACCTCTGACACTGCTTACAAGCCACCATTGAGAAGCACAATTGTGTCCAAAATCCAGCAGCTTTATGGCACAGAAAATAATTTAAACTTAAATTTAATTATTTTTTAAAAATACTTTTATTTTTTTTAAAAATGACATATGGCATTAATTAAGATTAATCACAAAGCATGTAATTAATTAGATTTTTTTAAATCGCTTGACAGCCCTAAATAAATTACAATGAACAAAAATATAAACTCAACACTTTTGTTTTTGCTCCTATTTTTCATGAGCTGAACTCAAAGATCTAAAACATTTTCTAAATACACAAGAGACATTTCTCTCAAATATTATTCACAAATCTGTCTAAATCTGTGTTCGTGAGCACTTCTTTGCCGAGATAATCCATCCCACCTCACAGGTGTGGCATATCAAGATGCTGATTAGACAGCATGATTATTGCACAGGTGTGCCTTTGGCTGGCCACAATAAAAGGCCACTCTGAAATGTGCAGTTTTGCTTTACTGGGGGGTCTGGGGGTCAGAAAACCAGTCAGAATC
Organism: Plectropomus leopardus; assembly: GCF_008729295.1. Lineage (NCBI taxonomy): Eukaryota > Metazoa > Chordata > Actinopteri > Perciformes > Serranidae > Plectropomus > Plectropomus leopardus. The sequence goes on from NC_056477.1 coordinate 30,746,702, forward strand.
TGGTGTGACCACCATTTGCCTCACGCAGTGCAACACATCTCATTCGCATACAGTTGATCAGGTTGTTGATTGTGGCCTGTGGAATGTTGGTCCACTCCTCTTCAATGGCTGTGTGAAGTTGCTGGATATTGGCAGGAACTGGAACACGCTGTCGTATACGCCGATCCAGAGCATCCCAAACATGCTCAGTGGGTGACATGTCTGGTGAGTATGCTGGCCATGCAAGAACTGGGATGTTTTCAGCTTCCAGGAATTGTGTACAGATCCTTGCAACATGGGGCCGTGCATTATCATGCTGCAACATGAGGTGATGGTCGTGAATGACACAACAATGGGCCTCAGGATCTCGTCACGGTATCTCTGTGCATTTAAAATACCATCAAATGCACATGTGTTTGTTGTCCATAACATACGCCTGCCCCATCTTTTGTGTACATACTATTCTATTACTTAATTATTATTATGTGTACATACCTTATTTCCTCTATGTACATACTTATTTTATTACTTATTTATTGTTATTGTTATTGTTATTTTTCTTTGTTACATTTCACTTTTCTTTTTTCATGCTGCTGTAACATTTGGAATTTCCCCCAATGGGGGGATCAATAAAGGAATATTCTATTCTATTCTATTCTATTCTATTCTATTCTACCATAACCCTACTGCCACCATGGGCCACTCAATCCACAACGTTGACATCAGCAAACCGCTCACCCACGTGACGCCACACACGCTGAAGAGAACACCTCTCCAGCGTGCCAGATACCATCGAATGTGAGCATTTGCCCACTCAAGTCGGTTACGATGACGAACTGCAGTCAGGTCAGGACCCCAATGAGGACGACGAGCATGCAGATGAGCTTCCCTTGTAATGGGAGTTCCCATTTCTCATCATCATCATCTCTCTCTCTCTCTCTCCCTCTCCCTCTCTCTCTCTCTATCACATCATACTGAGTAGCACTCTCTGTTTGGTGTAAATCCCTGTTCTCTCTGTACTGTGCATGATGACGTATACTGTGTGACAAATCATGTCATTGTTTATGTTTGTCCTGTTTGAAGGACAAACTGCAACCAGGTCAAGATAATACACTGTATTTTAATTCCTGCATCTCCTCTGCTCTGGGCCCTTCCTTTTGCGTCGTCTCATGCTGGAGAGAGCAGGGGTCCGTTTGCAAATGCTTGAATAAAACTATTAGAAAGACAACTGTTGGCTCAGTGTTGTACTTAACAACAAATTTCCAGAACACCCTGAGATGGTTTCTGACAGTTTGTGCAGAAATTCTTTGCTTATGCAAACTGATTGTTGCAGCAGCTGTCCGGGCGGCTGGTCTCAGACGATCCTGGAGGTGAATATGCTGGAGGTGAACATGCTGGATGCGGAGGTCCTGGGCTGGTGTGGTTACACGGGGTCAGCAGTTGTGAGGCCAGTTGGATGTACTGCCAAATTGTCTGAAATGCCTTTGGAGACGGCTTATGGTAAAGAAATGAACATTCAATTCATAGGCAACAGCTCTGGTGGACATTCTGCTGTCAGCATGCCAATTGCACGCTTCCTCAAAACTTGCGACATCTGTGGCATTGTGCTGTGTGATAAAACCGAACATTTCAGAGTGGCCTGGTATTGTGGCCAGCCAAAGGCACACCTGTGCAATGATCATGCTGTCTAGTCAGCATCTTCATATGTCACACCTGTGAGGTGGGATGGATTATCTCGGCAAAGGAGAAGTGCTCACTAACACAGATTTAGACAGATTTGTGAACAACATTTGAGAGAAATGTGTCTTTTGTGTATATAGAAAATGTTTTGGATCTTTGAGTTCAGCTCATGAAAAATGGGAGCAAAAACAAAAGTGTTGTGTTTATATTTTTGTTCAGTGTATAATATCGAATCGCAATACCTACTAATCGCAATACATATCAAATCAAATCAGTTCCCAAGTATCAAGATAGTATCAAACCAGGAGTAAGAAAATAGTATTCTAGCTCTAGTGAGTACTGATACAAAATGTTTGAGGATTTACACTAAAACATCTCATTTTTACTTAGCTATGTATAGTATAGTGTGTAAATAATGACGAGCAATGCTTGTATGTGTTCCTTATTTACACAAGCACTGCCAGTAGTACCTAGGAAAAGATCGGAGCTACTAACTTATTGATGAAAGCCGAAAAACACGTAAAAAACAAATACATAAATAGCTTTTTATACAACATTATCCATTAATGTTATTTTCTCCTTTCATTGCGCTAATCTTTTAACCAGCATCAGTCCTAATCAGAAATATCAAATATTCACTAATTTGCAGAAATATAACCCTTTAAATGTCAGGTTTTTGTCATGATGCCATTACGTTTTAGATGAAAATAACACAAAATTGAGTAATTTTAAAAATACTACAGGCTAAGTAGATATTTTTACTTACCACAGTCTGTGATATACTAATGATTAACAGCAACACTGATTGTGACAATGCACCTAGTGAAAATAGCATTTATTTTCTCCACATGCCAAATATGACAAAAATGCAAAGCCCAGAATTACACCCAGAAATAATACAGTGCACGTTTTTATACGTTGCTGGCTATGGGGTCAGAAAATTGCAGTTTGAATGGGTTTCAATTGAGCATTTTTTGCAATTGAAAGTATGAATGTAACAACTTTCTTTCCACCTTGTATTTTAGACTTACTGTAGAAGCTCAGCTAGAAATTCCAATATTGCACAAAACAAGGGTTAAGTGACGAGGTGTAAAGCTGGGGGGTACGGGTGCGCAATTATTTAAGAGTGAAGACCACAGACTATAAATAAAATTGTATTTCTACACACTTTCAGATGACCTGAAACCACCGAGATTTCGGCTACCTTTGCCGGTCACGTCACCGATTTCGAGATCAGAAATGTAAACAGGATGATGCTGTGTACTCAGGCGACTCTTCTACAGCAATTCATCACGTCTATCTCCTCCTCTCCTCGCTAGCATATAGCTTTTAGCAGCCCCTTAAATGAAATGTGTAGCTAGCTAGCTTAGCCAGCAGAGCTAGCTGTGTTAGCCTGTCGGGTACGTACATTGATGAAGTGTCCTGTCGGTGGCCTGCTGTGGAGGAAATGGCTATCCGGCGCTGAGGTCGGAAATGGTCCGCAAGATGTAGGTGGCAGGTGTCCGGTAGAAGGCACACCGCAGGACCCTCCGAGTCTGTACGGAGGAACATGGGGAGGTGGAGGTCCAAACGGCGGCGGCCCGTGTGCACGTTTACCACGCCGGTACATCTTCGGCTTCAGCAGGGCCGACTGACTCCCGTACC